>NW_025920517.1:0-68423 GCF_902686445.1 Sciurus carolinensis | reverse complement strand
ATAGATCCTTCTGCCCACCTAACAAAGACCTCCGTACACAATTCTGAGAACCCTACAAACACACCTCAGAGTGCTATCCCTCTGAAATTCAATTAGCACTCACTACACACCTGCATGGGAAAAAGCCATTTTCACAACTCATAGATAGCTTCTGCACATCTACTTCTCTACACACCTCAGAGATCCCACACAACAAACCTCAGAGTGCCCACACAACAAACCTCAGAGAGCCCTTCCCTTCCTACTTACCTCACAGTCACCTTCCTCCACATCTCAGAAAGCTCTCCACACTCAATCAAGCACCCTTGCTACACTACAGAGGGCCATCCATTCACACTATTGAAACCCATACTACACACATCATTTATCAATCCCTACAAAACTGGGAGAGCAGTTGGCATATACAACACACCACCTCTCTACACTACTTTTAAAATTCAGAGGACTCTGTTACACACTCATAGAGCCCTCCTCTCAAAACTCAGTTTGTCCTCCTTATTCACATCAGAATTCTCAACTTACTCACCTTAGAAATTTATATTTACACTCCTCAGAGAGTGCATGCCTCTCACCAAAAAAGAAACTCCCTAAACACCCTATTCAAGTATCCTCTCTACAAATCTCAGAGAGGTTTCCATATAAACCTCAGAATGCCATTTCATCAAACCTCAAACTTCAAATAACACTACCTGTGCATCTCAGGTAGCCTGAACTACTCACTCAAAAGCCTTCTCTATTCACTGGAGAAGGACAAAAACTACAAAACTCAGAGAGTCCTTTTGATACTCCATTTAGTGCCCTCCCAAAACACCTCAGAAATTCCCTATAATATATTCAAAGGATCCTCCCTTCAAACTTTAGTATGAACTTCATACTCAAATCAAAGCTATCACACTATTCACTTCAGAGGGTCTTCCCTAACACAAATGAGACAGCATTTTTCCTTAGATGTAAAGCCCTCTTACACCTCTCATAGATTCTTCTTTATACCTAATAGGGACCACCTATACACTCCTGAGAGAATTTCCTTCACATATGAGTTTGGATCCCTATGCATTTCAATGAGTCCTCACTGAACACCTCAGGGAAACTACAAAACAAAGCTCAGAGAGACCTCCACACTTATCTCAGTGAATCCTACCTACACCCCAAAGAGATACTGCACTCCACACCTCATAATGTCTCCCTTTCTATATGAATTTGTCCTCCATACTCATCTTATAGAATTCTCTCTGCTCACCTCAAATGGTTCTCTGAGCACAACTCACTAGAGTTCTTTCTACTCATTTCAGTAAACACTGTGTAGAGACCTGTGTGGGCCCTTTCACCCAGTCAAATTTGTACCACCCACACATGTCTAATAGCCCTCTGACATGTCATAGAATTCTCCTACATACCCCATAGTGTACTCTACACAGCTCAAAGACCATGCACTATTAACCTCACAGAGCCCTCCCTAAATACCTTAGAGTATCCTCCATGCAAATAAATAAAAACACTCCCTAATCACCTCAAAGCAATCTCTACATACCTCAGGAGACATCCGTATATACCTCACTGAATAAAAACTGTACTTGTTTTAAAGCCCATTCTTCTAACTATATTTCTTTGAAAGTCCTCTGTAAATTCCTCAAATAGCCTATCAATGCACCTCAGAAAGCCTTCAATGCACACCTAAGAGAACACTTTTGAGTCACTACATAGGCCATCTATTTACACCACAATTGCAGACCTTGATCCTAAACCTAACCTTAAACCTAATCCTAAATCTAATCCCAATCCCTCCCTACATAAAATAGAGGGACCTCCCTGACCATGATCATGAACTTGACCCTAAACCCTAACACTAAGCACAACCCATACCCTAAACTCATAGTTTTCTCCCTTCTACATCAATTTGCCCCCCTATTTTCTCTCTGAGATCTCACTTCTTCTTTCAAAGGGTCCTACAAACACAAATCACTGAATCATTCCTACATATTACAAAGAGCCTTTCTTCTGCAATATTTTGTGCCCTACCAAATCATCAGTGGCACATGCACACATGTTATATTGTCCTATGACATACATCATGGAACACTCCTACACACATCAAAGAGCCCTCTTTAAAGAGCTCAGAGGCCACATGCTACCAACCTCAGAGGACACTCCTTACATACCTGAGTGTACCCTCATACACATCAAAAGTATTCCTCCCTACCCACATCAAGAGCATTCCCTAAAATTCCAGAGGAAGATGACTTCATGGCTTCATTTCTTGATTTGACCCAATCCCCTATTTCTACACTAACTACCGGTCCTTAATTCTGGCTTCATCATCACAAACATGTATCTATGATCATTGGAAGTGTACTCATGCCATGACCTTGAGATCAGTGAGGTTCAGACACTCATATTTACTATAAATATGTAAAGATGAAACACCAAGTTCCTCCAAGAATTCAGGCTACTGAAGGCTGGGAGGTGATACACTGGAAATCTACAGGGACACTATAAGCCAATAGAGGAAATCTGCAATATCTCAGAGTACCACTGACATCTGACCAATATGAGAAAACAATGGAAGAAAATGTCCCAAACAAACCTAGATACTATATCAATAAAACCCAATGGTAGCACAGCAGAAGAAATGCCAAAAGGGAGTTCAGAATGTACATAATTAAAACAATCAGGGAAGCAAATGAGGAGAAGAAAGAGCAAATGCAGGCATTGAAGGAGGAGATGAAAGGGAAAATGCAGGCATTAAATGATCGCACCAATCAACACTTAAAAGAGCAAACACAGGAAGCAAGAGATCATTTCAATAAAGAGTTAGAATACAGAAGAAAAAAAACCAAACAAACAGAAATCCTTGAAATGAAGGAAACAATAAAACAAGATAAAAACTCCATAGAAAGCATAACCAATAGGATAGAACACCCGGAAGACAGAAACTCATATATTGAAGATAAAATATTTAATCTTGAAAACAAAGTTGACCAAACAGAGAAGATGGTAAGAAATCATGAACAGAATCTACAAGAAATATGGGATATAATAAAAGGCCAAATTTAAGAATTATTGGGATTGAGGAAGGCTTAGAGAAACAAACCAAAGGAATGAACAATCTATTCAATGAAATAATATCAGAAAATTTCCCAAATCTGAAGAATGAAATGGAAAACCAAGTACAAGAGGCATACAGGACTCCAAATATACAAAATAACAACAGACACACAACAAGGCACATTATTATGAAAATACCTAACACACAAAATAAAGACAGAATTTTAAAGGCCATGAGAGAAAAGAATCAAATTATATTCAGAGGGAAAGAAATAAGAATATCAGCAGATTTTTCAATCCAGACCCTAAAAGCTAGAAGGGTATGGAACAACATTTACCAAGCCCTGAAAGAAAACGGATGCCAACCAAGGTCTTATACCCAGCAAAACTTACTTTCATATTTGAAAATGAAATAAGATCCTTCCATGATAAACAAAAGCTAAAGGAATTTACAAAAAGAAAGCCAGCATTACAGAACATTCTCAGCAAAATATTCCATGAGGAAGAGATGAAAAACAATGATGCAAATCAGCAACGGGAGGAACTAGCCTAAAGGAATAGGAAAATAAAGGAGAAACAAAATCATGTCAAAAAACAAAAATGAGTCAAATGACTGGGAATACAAACCATATCGCAATAATAACCCTGAATGTTAATGACCTGAACTCATCAATCAAAAGACATAGACTGGAAGATTGGATTAAAAAGAAAAATCCAACAATATGCTGCCTGAAAGAGACTCATCTCGTAGAAAGAGATACCCATAGACTAAAGGTGAAAGGATGGGAAAAAACATACCATGCACATGGACACAGCAAAAAAGCTGGAGTATCCATCCTCATTTCAGATAATGTGAACTTCAAGCCAAAACTAGTCAGAACGGATAAAGAAGGACATTACATGCTGCTTAAGGGAAGCATAAATCAGCAAAATATAACAATCATAAATATCTATGCCCTGAACATTGGCTCATCCATGTACATCAAAAGAATCCTTCTCAATTCCAGAAATCAAATAGACCACAACACAATAATACTAGGCGATTTTAACACACCTCTCTCACCACTGGATAGATCTTACCAACAAAGTTTGAATAAAGAAACCATAGATCTCAATAACACAATCAATAATTTAGACTTAACCGACATATATAGAATATACCATCCAACAAAGAACGAATACACTTTCTTCTCAGCAGCACATGGATCCTTCTCTAAAATAGACCATATTTTATGCCACAAAGCTACTGTTAGCAAATACAAGAAGATAGAGATACTACCTTGTACTCTATCAGATCATAATGGATTGAAATTAGAAATAAATGATAGAATAAAAAACAGAAACTTCTCCAATACATGGGGATTAAGTAATACACTATTATATGATGAATGAATAACAGAAGGTATCAGGAGGGAAATAAAAAAATTCTTAGGAGGAAATGAGAACAAAGACAAATGATATCAAAATCTCTGGGACACTTTGAAAGCAGTACTTAGAGGAAGATTTATTTCGTGGGGCACATTCAACAAAAGAAGAAGAAATCAACAAATAAATGACAACACTACAGCTCAAAGTCCTAGAAAAAGAAGAGCAGACCAACACCAAAAGTTGTAGAAGACTGGAAATAGTTAAAATCAGAGTTGAAATCAACAAAATTGAAACAAAAGAAACAATCAGAAAAATTAACAAAATAAATAGTTGGTTCTTTGAAAAAATAAACAAAATTGATAAACCCTTAGCCACACTGACAAAGAGAAAGAGGGTGAAAACTCAAATTACTAAAATTCAGAATGAAAAAGGAAATATCACAACAGATATGAGTGAAATACAAAACATAATTAGAAGCTATTTTGAAAATCTATACTCCAACAAAACAGAAAAACTCAGACATCAACAAGTTTCTAGAGAAATATGAATTATCTAAGCTGAACGAGGAGGACATACACATCTTAAATAAGTGAATTTCAAGCAATGAAATAGAAGAGGTCATCAAAAGCCTACCAACAAAGAAAGTCCAGGACAAGATGGGTTCTCAGTCGAGTTCTACAAAACCTTTAAAGAAGAGCTCATTCCAATATTCCTCAACTATTCCATGAAATAGAAGAGGAGGGAACCCTCCCAAACTTGTTCTATGAAGCCAATATCACCCTGATACCTAAACCAGACAGAGACACATCGAGGAAAGAAAATTTCAGACCAATATCCCTAATGAACATCGATGCAAAAATTCTCAAAAAAAGTTTAGCAAATCACATTCAAAAATATATTAAAAAGATAGTGTACCACGATCAACAGGATTTTATCCGAGGGATGCAAGGTTGGTTCAACCCCCAGAAATCAATAATTATTATTTTCCATATCAACAGACTTAAAGTTAAGAATCACAAGATTATTCCAATAGATGCAGAAAAAGCATATGATAAAATACAGTATCTTTCATGCTCAAAGTACTAGAAAAAATTGGGGTAGTGGGAAAATTCATTAACATTATTAAGACCATCTAAGCTAAGCCCATGTCCAATATCAGTCTAAAAGGTGAAAAACTGAAAGCATTCCCCCTAAAAACTGGAAAAAGGCAGGGATGCCCTCTTTCACCACTTCTATTCAACATCATCCTTGAGACTGTAGCCAGAGCAATTAGACAAACAAAAGAAATTAAAGGTTACTAATTGGAAAAGAAGAACTCAGACTATCCCTGTTCACTGATGACATGATTATATATTTAGAGGAACCTGGAAATTCCACCAGAAAACTTTTAGAACTCATAAGTGAATTCAGTAACGTAGCAGGTTACAAGATCAATGCTCATAAATCCAATGCATTTTAATACATAAGTGATGAATCCTCAGAAAGAGAAATAAGGAAAACTACCCCATTCACAGTAGCATAGAAAAAAAACCCAAAATACTTGGGAATCAATCTCACAAAAGATGTGAAAGACCTCTACAATGAGAACTACAGAACACTAAAGAAAGAAATTAAAGAAAACCTTAGAAGATGGAAAGATCTCCCATGTTCCTTGATAGGCAGAATTAATATTGTCAAAATGGCCATACTTCCTAAAGTGCTATACAGATTCAATGCAATTCCAATTAAAATCCCAATGATGAACCTTACAGAAATAGAGCAAGCAATTATGAAATTCATCTGGAAGAATAAAAAACCCAGAATAGCTAAAGCAATCCTCAGTAAAAAGAGCAAGCAGGGGGTATCGCAATACCAGATATTCAACTCTACTAAAAGAAATAGTAACAAAAACAGCATGGTATTGGTACCAAAATAGACAGGTAGATCAATGGTACAGAATAGAGGACATGGACACAAACCCAAATAAATACAATTTTCTCATACTAGACAAAGGAGAAAAGATAGCCTCTTCAACAAAAGATACTGGGAAAACTGGAAAACCATATGCAATAGAATGAAACTAAACCCCTATCTCTCACCCTGCACAAAACTCAAATAAAAATGGATCAAGGATCTCAGAATCAGACCAGAGAACCTGCATCTTAAAAAAAAAAAAAAAAGTAGGTCCAAACCTTCAACTTGTTGACTTAGGATCAGACTTCCTTAACAGGACTCCCAAAGCACAAGAAATAAAAGCAAGAATCAACAACTGGTATAGATTCAAACTAAAAAGCTCTCTCTCAGTAAAGGAAATTATCAGTAATGTGAAGAGAGAGACTACAGAGTGGGAGAATATCTTTGCCACTCATACTTCAGGTACAGCACTAATTTCCAGAATCTCTAAAGAACTCAGAAAACGCTACACCAAGAATACAAATAATCCAAACAACAAATGGGCTAAGGAAATGAACAGACACTTCACAGAAGAAGATATACAAGAAATCAACAGATATATGAAAAATGTTCAACATCTCTAGTAATAGGAGAAATTCAAATCAAAACTACCCTATGATTTCATCTCACCCCAATTAGAATGGCAATTATCAAGAACACAAGCAACAGTAGGTGTTGGCGAGGATGTGGGGGAAAAGGTACACTCATACATTCCTGATGGGGTTGCAAATTAGTGCAGCCACTCTGGAAAGCAGTATGGAGATTCCTCAGAAAGCTTGGAATGGAACCACCATTTGACCCAGCTCTCCCACTCCTTGGTCTATACCCAAAGGACTTAAAATCAACATATTAAAGAGATACAGCCACATCAATGTTCATTGCTCCTCAATTCACCATAGTCAGATTGTGGAACCAACCTAGATGCCCTTCAGTTGATGAATGGATAAAGAAACTGTGGCATATATATATACAATGGAATATTACTCAGCCATGAAGAATGATAAAATTATGGCATTTGCAGGCAAATGGATGAAATTGGAGAATATCATGCTAAGTGAGATAAGCCAATCTCAAAAAACTAAAGGATGAATGATCTTGCTGTAAGTGAATGAGGACATATAATGGGGGGTGGGAGGGATTAGCATTAGGGTTAGGGTTAGGTTTAGGATTAGGCATAAGGAGGGTGGTAAGAATGGATGAAGGAAGGACTTTATAGAGGGAAAAGATGGGTGGGAGTGGTGGGAGGGGTGAGGAAGAAGGGCCAAAAAATAACAGAATGAATCAAACAATATTGCCCTATGTAAAATTATGATTACACAAATGGTATGCCTTGACTCCATGTACAAACAGAAACAACATGTTTTCCTTTTGTTTAAAATAATAAAAAATAAAAATAAAAAAGCACAGTCCCTAAACCCCTCAGAGAACTATCCCTACACACCTCAGTGAGGCATGTCTATATACCTCACTGGGTACAAAATATACTCTTTCCAATCACTCCCTACAACTTTTCTTGGCAAGCCTTCTTTAAACACAAGAGTGAACCTATATACTCAATTCACACCTCAAAAAGTCCTTTCAACTCATCACTGAATAATTATACACTGAAAATACTGACCATGACCCTTAACATAACCCTAATCTTAACCATAACCACAAATACAAGCCCTCCCTACATACCACAGAGGGCTCTCCCTAATCCTGACACTGAGCAAGATATGGATCCTGAGTCAAAACTGTAAACCATGCCCTAACTCTAACACATAATTTATAGTTCTTTCCCTTTTATATCAGTTTGTCCTCCCTACTGATCTCATAGTGCCCTCAATACTCACCTCAAAGGGCTGTCTGTAAACAACTTATTGAGGTTTTTCTACTCAGCAAAAAGCACCAGCTCTATGAACATCTTTGAACCCTTTCAACTCACTTCAGGGGGCCCTTCCACACACATCAAGGGGTCTTCCTACAATCATCAATGGATCCTCCCTACATAACACAGAGAGACCTCCTATGCAAGGAAGAAAATCAAGAGAACCTTTTTTCCTCACCTAAAACACACCTCTCTACATATATAAGTAAGCCCTCCTTATTTAAATCAAGAGCCCTCCATACACCTTTAAAAGTGTCATACATACACAACTTAGGGATGCTTCCTCAACATGTTTTTGAGCTACACCTTTACAATGAAGCCCTCTTTATACAAAGAGTACTCCTTAGAGATTCCAGAGAAATGTTATTTCAAACTTCAGAATGTCTTTGCTAAACACCTTAGCAAACACTATCTACACATCTCAGATAAACCTCACTACCACACACCAAAATTTTCTCCCTAATTACTACTGAGTACTGTACCTACACAGTTCAAAGACCACATGTGATACTCCTTGGATTGGCCTTCCTAAACAGCATTGATATACCCTCTATTATCCTCAAAGAACACTCCCATCACACCTCAGTGTATTCTCCCTATTCATATAAGATGGATCTTACTATTAAATTCAAAAGGCACTTGTACACAAACCAGAGAGCACTTCTACACAGACAAAAGCCATTTACACCCACAGAGATTTCTGCTACACATCTGATACCTCCCAACACATATTAGAACACCTAAACTACAAACCTCAGGGGGACTCGTGTCCATACCTTAGAGCAACCTACCTACACACATTATAGACACCTCCCTATACAACTGAGAAAGACCACTCTGCTCAAAACAGGTGCCCTTACACTTCAGAGGACCTTCCATACATATTTCAAAAATACTTCCCACACACCTTATTAAGCAATTCCTACACATCTCAGAGAAATGTCACAAAACACCACACACCACTTTTATACATACCTCACAATGCCCTACTTTCATAATTCAGTGGGTCTGTAACACACTTCATAGAGTTCTCCTTTAAAACCTCAGTTAACCCACCCAATTCATTTCAGAAATCACTTCTTATTCACACGAGGAGGACTTTCCTACACAAGTTGGGAGATCTTAATACTCACCTATGTGCACCAACCCTATACACCCCAATCAAGAGTCCTCCCTACAAATCTCACAGATACTTTCATACAAACCTTAGAATGATCTTTAAACAAACATCAAAAAACTCTACCTGTACATCTACTATGTAACTCTCACTACCCAGCAAAATACCCTCCCTATTCACCTCCAGACACCATAAGTACAAACTTCAGATATTTCTTTGATTGCTCTCCTAAAATTCCTCCAATTCCATCAACTATCCTCCACAAGCTCTCCCATCACTCCTCAGTGTATTCTCCCTACTCATATTAGATATATCTCACTGTTGCCTTGAGAAGACCCTCCCTACAAAACTGAGAGAGCCTTTCTAATCAGGCATAAATCCTTCCTACACCTTTCATATATTCCTCTGCACACCCTAATAGGAACATATCTAGATACCTCTGAAAGCCCTCCCTGAACATATCAGTGTTCTGTCCCTATGTATTTCAATGACCCCTCCTTTTACACCTCAAAGAAACTAACTACACTACAAATCTCACAGAGCCCTCCCTACTTATATCGAGGAGTTCTACCTACACACTATTATAGATCACCCAATCAACAACTAATAGGTCCCTCATTTCCCTGCCATTTTTGTCCTCCATACTTATCTTACAGAGTTCTCACTGCTCACTTTAAATGGCCTCCCAAACACAGCAGTCTTTTCTAATCATCTGAGTATGCATTCCCTATGTGCCTGGGTGAAGCATCAAAATGCTTCTTAGAGGGCCCTCCCACACACATCTAAGAGACCTCTGACATACATAACACAACACTGCTACACTCCTCATATATCCCTCTTTACTTATCTCACAAAATACAAGCCTGAAAGCCATTCATACAGCAATTAGAGTACCCTCCATACACATGAAAGAAAGTCTTCCCTACTCAACTCAAGAGAAGTCCCTACATGCCACACAGAGTCATCTTTACATACCTCAGTGTGTACAAACTGTACTGTTTATATATGTATGGTATATATTTAGAAGCTCTCTGTTCTAACTATACTTCTCCACAAGCACACTCTATGCAGCAGAGGCTCTATTTATGCACTTTTGAGAGCCCTCAATACACACCACAGAGAAGCCTTTCAACTCACAACATAGGCTTTTCTTATACACCACAAATGCTAACCCTGGTCCTGAACCTAACACTTATCCAAGGCCCAATCATAACCCTCAACTCTTAGTGCCCTCCCATCCACATCAATTTGTCCTCTCCTCTCAATTCAATGAGCTCCCACTACTCACATCAAACAACCCTCTGGAGCCAACTACTGATCTCTTTCTATAATTCACAGAGTTCCAAACTTACATAACTCTGTAAGCCCTCCCAAATAACCTCAGGGGTCCTTCACAGAAACATAAAGGACACTCATACAAACATCATGCAATCCTCCTAAATACTCAATCAAGTTCACACTACACAGACCGGAGGACACTCACTACAAATATCAAGGAGCCCACCCTGTAAACATCAGAGAGCATTGTTGACACATTGACACATAAAAAAGCCTTCACCACTCATATTGCAATCTGTTACTACACATTTCAGAGAGAAAACTCTACAGAACTAAGTGAGTACACACCACACTCATTTCAAGTCCTACATGCACACCTCAGCAAACCCTAACCAAACATCTTAGATCAACCTCACTGCTCACCAAAGATCTCTCCCTACTTTCTTCCAAAGGCTATACATAGACACCTGAGAGTACTCATGCTTCATTTTTGACTGGCCTCCCTAAACACCACAGAGATTCTCTCTACTATCCTCAAGAAAAATTCCTAATACAACTTAGTGCTCTTTACTCATATCGTATGCACCTCTGTGAGCCTTTCCAACTAACAACAGTGGGCCCTCCCACATACATAAAGGAGCCCTCCACACCCTTTAGAGGGTCCTTTATACATGCATTAGAGAGAACTCACTACACAATGAAAAGAAGCCACTTTTCCACCTCAGAGAACCTTTCCTACTCACCACAAGCACACTTCCTTACACATTTAAATAATCCCTCCCTAATTAAATCAAGATACCTTCTTATACACTTGAAAATTCTGTGCTGTACATACTCACTTAGGGACACTTCCTCCACACTTTTTTAAGAAGCACCCAAACAATTCAGAAAGCCCTCCTTATCCTCCATGCCAACTGATAAATTAATCCCCTGATGGGATTAACTGAGTGGTAACTGAAAGGACAAAGGGTGTTACTGGAGAAGTTGTTTCATTGGAGGCATGTGTTTGTGGTGTACATTGTGCATCTGGTGTGTGAGTGTCTCTTTCTGCTTAATTCATATTACCCATTTCCCTGCACCTCACACTTCTGCCATTATTTTTAACCTCATCTCAATATCCAAAGAATAGGCTAGCTTTCTATGGACTGAGATGTCTGAAACTGTGAATCTCAAATAAAATTTTCCTACTTCAGGGGCTGGGGAGATACCTCAGTGGGTAAAGTGCTTGCCTTGCAAGCACAAGGCCATGGGTTCAATTCCCAGAACCAAACCAAAAAAAAAAAAAAATTTGCCTACTTCATAATTGGACTCGTCAAGATGTTTAGTCACAATGGAGAAAAAAACTGATGTAAACACAGTCACAGCCCTTTTCATAGGACTGTTCACATAAAGTACAAAGAAGGCATACTGAAAACACATTATATAAAGGTAAATGCACAAGCTCCAAAGTTAATGTTTGTGACTATGTGTATACACACTGAATCAGAATGTTTCTGACATTGACTAACCACAACATAGTGAATCCCCAGCCCTGACTACACAATAAAAGCAACATTTAGGGCATTCTCATAACATTTTCTGCCAGTTTTCTTAGCAAGGGAGTTTTACTAAAGTCATTTTGAGACTGCATCAACAGTGGGACAGAGTTTTAGTAGTAAAGTTTATAAATTCTAACAGCCGTACTTGTCTAACTGAACTATCGCTCTTCCTATCCAGATCTCTAAGGACAGACACATAATGATCCCTTTCTTTGGATCCTGTATCTCTCATATTTTATATGTGATTCTGATTCACTCCCCCAACCTCCTTACCTTTGAGGATTTTTTTGACATTAGGTGCACCACCAGGAGTCTCCCCTATTCCAATGGCTGAAGAAAGTTACCTTGTGTCTTGATCCACATGGGACACCAACTGTCTTAGCCAGTGCAACCAAACTCCCAGGTCCAGCCAGGGGTGAAGGGGGATTGGAAAATATTCACAGACACAGACCTTGAAGATTAAGCTGGGATCAGGTGGACCTTGCTCTCTGATGGAGATGCAGATATAAAGAAGTATGCCAGCAATCTTTTTTATATGTCTCATTTTCAGGTTAAAGACAATACAACCATTATTCTTTGTGTTTAAGAAAGTTACAGAAACTAGAACATCCTATGTTGCTTTTCTGTAGTTGCAAGCCACAGTTGAAAAGTGAAATGTTAGGAGATTTGTGTAGCTCTCAAGAAATTCCTTTGTTTAAAATTATTATAAGCTAGGCAGAAACTGGAGAAGTGCAGCTGGTGAAATATTGTGGTTGCCTAGCATAGGAATTCCTTCCTTCCCAGGAGCTGTGTGCCTCAGATCAAGTTCCTAGCTGATGTCTTGAAGAGAGCCTTCTCATAAAGGGCATTGCCACAGCACCTAAGCATCCTCTGCCCTTTCACAGCACCAGGAATGCCACAGCCACGAGGTCATCAGATGTAGGGAACATTCCTCAAGCTTATCTGACAGCAGTCACTGACACCATGGTCTAAGAAAGCCAAACAGTCTGAACAGAGAAACTGAGGTAATGGTAAAGACCCGCCATGGAATGAAGGTTTTTGTAGCTGTTGAAGCTGAGTTTGAACTGAGGGGAGGCCTCCTTCTGACATACATCACAGAAAGCAGTGATGTGAGCTCAACTGCCCGTGCTGCTTTGCCTCATGCTGTGTGCTGGAGCTTGCCATTCCCCCAGTCCTTGGTCTCAGACCTGTTGCTGGGCAGAATTGCTTAGGCATGCTTGGTTTGTTTACACTACCTGGAGCCTCAACGTATAAGTTCACCTATAGGCTGACTCTGTTATACTTTAGCAAGCATGTTAACCTGATTGGATAATGTGTCTATATACGTCCTGTGCAACCCTAAATAAAATTAGATCCGTGCCTTCATAGTCCATCTCCGATGCCTGGGTAAGCGCGCTGGGTAAGAGTAGACATTGTCGTCCTCACCCTCAGCAAACCCATCTCACAACACCTACAAGTGGCGCCCAAGACAGGGACTTGTTGACATTCTTTGCTGCTGTGAGTGATCCTCCATAATGGGCAATTTACCTCCTTCAGGGAAGGAGCCTCAAATGAATGTTTTCAAAGGATTATTATGGAGCAGGCGAATTAATGTGTCCAAAAAGGAGCAATTAGCATGTTGGGAAAAGGTTCAAAGGACAACTCCTTGGGTTTCTGCAGCTAATGTCTGGGAACCCAAAGTTTGGTAAAAAGTTTTTTATGTTGCTAGGAAGGCAGAAGTGAGAGAAGGTTTAGTCCCACCAGCACTGTGTTATCTTATAATAACAGCAATTTATGCCTGTTTAAAGGGGAGTTCCAACAGAGAATGTAGATCCAGAAAGTTTACTCTGCTGGATTTTACAAGACAGTAAAACAAAACCTGTAGTTCGGCCCGTGGAAGATGGTGGGGACCATGCAGAGATAGTAAAAGATAGCCCCCTCCAAGCTACTCCTCTTTGTTCTCAGGAAGTAACTGGAGAACAGGAAATTCCTCAGCAGTAAATCTAGGTGGAGAAACCTGCATAGACACATTCCTCATGACCCCCTCCCCACCCTAAATGATGCTAACCAGCCCAACAGCCAGTGGCATATTGCAGGAGTATGATATAGCAGCTCCATTCCTCAAAAGTAATGGGAAATAATGTTTCATGATTTTCTGAATCCAAACCTAACCTGATTTCTCAACAAGGAAAAAGGGTTAAAAGGTCATAGGCAATTTCCCCTGCCTGGCCTTGCTGAAGCCTGCATTGGAATGTAAACTGCTGCAGCCTCAGCAGGGAACCAACCTGAGACTGAAGAAAACAAAAGTGTCCCTTTTAAACTTCTCCTGGGCTGTGACACAGAAATAACTCACTTTCTCTCCCACCCCTTTCCTCTCACCCCTTCTCTCTACCTTCCTCTTCCTCACTGTGTTATGTTATAATTGATGGTCATTGTTATTTTTTTCTAGGATTGTTTTGTTTTGTGTTTCTTAAATGCTATATTTTCTGAGTTCACAATTTTGATCCTACATACCTAGGTTAATGGTTTCTTGATGTTCGACATTTTTTCCCTGTTTAATGCACTTTTATTTTTTTTTAAATTTATTTTTGTTGTTATTTTTTTGCCTCCCCCCCACCCCTCCCACCCCTCTTTTCCCTCTATATAGTCCTTCCTTTCTTTATTCTTAACACCCTCCTTAACCCTAACCCTAAATCTAACCCTAACCCTAACGCTAACCCCTCCCACCCACCATTTTATATCATCATCCGCTTATCAACGAGATCATTCTTCCTTTAGTTTTTTGAGATTGGCTTATCTCACTTAACATGATATTCTCCAATTTCATCCATTTGCCTGCAAGTGCCATAATTTTAACATTCTTTATGGCTGAGTAATACTCCATTGTATATATATGCAACAGTTTCTTTATTAATTCATCAATTGAAGGACATGTAGGTTGGTTCCACAATCTGGCTATGGTGAATTGAGCAGCAATGAACACTGATGTGCCTGTATCTCTGTAATATGCTGATTTTAAGTCCTTTGAATAGAGGCCACGGAGTGGGATAGCTGGGTCAAATGATGGTTCCATTCCAAGTTTTTTAAGGAACCTCCACACTGCTTTCCAGAGTGGCTGCACTAATTTGCAACGTCACCAGCAATGTATGATTGTACCTTTGTCCCCACAACCTGGTCAACAACTATTGTTGCTTGTATTCTTGATAATCACCATTCTAATTGTGGTGAGATGAAATCTTGGGGTAGTTTTGATTTGCATTTCTCTTATTACTAGAGTAGTTGAATATTTTTTCATATATCTGTTGATTGCTTGTACATCTTCTTCTGTGAAGTGTCTGTTCATTTCGTTAGCCCATTTCTTGTTTGGATTATTTGTATTCTTGGTGTAGAGTTTTTTGAGTTCCTTATATATTCTGGAAATCAGTGACCTATCTGAAGTATGAGTGGCAAAATTTTCTCCCACTCTGTAGGCTCTCTCTTCACATTGCTGATAGTTTGAGTTCTTCATTTATTCTGGAAATTAGTGGTCTATCTGAAGTATGAGTGGCAAAGATACTCTCCCGCTCTGTAGACTCTCTCTTTACATTACTGAGAGTTTCCTTTGCTGAGAGAAAGCTTTTCAGTTTGAATTTATCCCAGTTGTTGGTTCTTGCTTTTATTTCTTGTGCTATGGGAGTTCTGTTAAGGAAGTTTGATCCTAAGTCAACAAGTTGAAAATTTGGACCTACTTTTTCTTCTATAATCTGCAGGGTCCCTGGTTTGATTCTGAAGTCCTTGATCATTTTGAGTTGAGTTTTGTACAGGGTGAGATATAGGGGTTTAATTTCATTCTGTTGCATGTGGTTTTCCAGTTTTCCCAGCACCATTTGTTGAAGAGGCTACTTTTCTCCATTGCATATTTTTGGTCCCTTTGTCTAGTATGAGAAAATTGTATATATTTGGGTTTGTGTCCATGTCCTCTATTCTGTACCATTGATCTATATGTCAATTTTGGTACCATTACCATGCCATTTTTGTTACTATTGCTTTGTAGTAGAGTTGAAGATCAGGTATTGCAATACCCCCTGCTTCGCTCTTTCTACTGAGGATTGCTTTAGCTATTCTGGGTTTCTTATTCTTCCAGATGAATTTCATAATTGCTTGCTCTATTTCTGGAAGGTACGTCACTGGGATTTTAATTGGAATTGCATTGAATCTGTATAGCACTTTTGGTAGTATGGCCATTTTGACAATATTAATTCTGCCTCTCCAAGAACATGAGAGATCTTTCCATCTTCTAATATTTTCATTAATTTCTTTCTTTAGTGTTCTGTAGTTCTCATTGTAGAGGTGTTTCACCTCTTTTGTGAGACTGATTCCCAAGTATTTAATTTTTTGTATGCTATTGTGAATGGGGTAGTTTTCTTAACTTCTCTTTCTGAAGATTCATCACTTATATATAAAAATGCATTGGATTTATGAGCATTGATCTTGTAACCTGCTACTTTACTGAATTCACATATGAGTTCTAAAAGTTTACTGGTGGAATTTCAAGGTTCCTCTAAATATATAATCATGTCATCAGCAAACAGGGATAGTTTAAGTTCTCCTTTTCCAATTCATATCCCTTTAATTTCTTTTGTTTTTCTAATTGCTCTGCCTAGAGTTTCAAGTACGATGTTGAATATAAGTGGTGAAAGAGGGCATCCTTGCCTTTTTCCAGATTTTACAGGGAATGCTTTCAGGTTTTCATCATTTAGAATGATATTGGCCATGGGCTTAGCATAGATGAACTTTACAATATTAAGGAATTTTCCCACTATCCCTATTTTTTGGTGTTTTGAGCATGAAGGGATGCTGTATTTTATCGAATGATTTTTCTTCATCTAACAAAATAATCATGTGGTCCTTAACTTTAAGTCTGTTGATATGGTGAATGACATTTATTGATTTCTGGATGTTGAACCAACCTTGTATCCCTGGGATAAAACCCACTTGATCGTGGTACACTCTATTTTTAATATATTTTTGGATGCGATTTGCTAAATTTTGTTGAGAATTTTTGCGTCAAAGTTCATTAAGGATATTGGTCTGAAATTTTCTTTCCTCGGTGTGTCTCTGTCTGGTTTAGGTATCAGGGTGATATTGGCTTCATAGAATGAGTTTTGGAGGGATCCCTCTTCTTCTATTTCATGGAATACTTTGAGGAATATTGGAATGAGCTCTACTTTAAAGGTTTGTAGAACTCAGCTGAGAACCCATCTGGTCCTGGACTTTTCTTTGTTGGTAGGCTTTTGATGACCTCTTCTATTTCATTGTTTGGAATTGATTTATTTGTTTTGTATGCCCTCACTGTTCAGCTTAGGTAATTCATATTTCTCTAGAAACTTGATGTCTTCAAGATTTTCTGTTTTGTTGGAATATAGATTTTCAAAATAGCTTCTAATTATGTTTTGTATTTTACTTGTGTCTGTTGTGATATTTCCTTTCTCATTCCAAATGTTAGTAATTTGAGTTTTCTCCCTCTTTCTCTAGTGTGGGTAAGGGTTTATCAATTTTGTTTATTTTTTCGAAGAACCAACTATTTATTTTGTTAATTTTTCTGATTGTTTCTTTTGTTTCAATTTCATTGATTTCAGCTCTGATTTTAACTATTTCCTGTCTTCTACTACTTTTGGTGTTGGTCTGCTCTTTTTCTAGGGCTTTGACCTGTAGTGTTAAGTCATTTATTTGTTGATTTCTACTTCTTTTGTTGAATGTGTCCATGAAATAAGTCTTCCTCTAATACTGCTTTCATAGTGTCCCAGAGATTTTGATATCATTTGTCTTTGTTCTCGTTTTCTCCTAAGAATTTTTTTATTTCCCTCCTGATGTCTTCTGTTATTCATTCATCATATAATAGTGTAATATTTAATCTCCAGGTATTGAAGAAGTTTCTGTTTTTTATTCTGTCATTTATTTCTAATTTCAATCCATTATGATCTGATAGAATACAAGGTAGTATCTCTATCTTCTTGTATTTGCTAACAGTAGCTTTGTGGCAAAAAATATGATGTATTTTAGAGAAGGATCCATGTGCTGCTGAGAAGAAAGTGTATTCGTTCTTTGTTGGATGGTATATTCTATATATGTCTGTTAAGTCTAAATTGTTGATTGTGTTATTGAGATTTATGGTGTCTTTATTCAATTTTTATTTATAACATCTATCCAGTGGTGAGAGAGGTGTGTTAAAATTGCCTAGTATAATTGTGTTGTGGTCTATTTGATTTCTGGAATTAGGAAGGATTTGTTTGACATACATGGATGAGCCAATGTTCGGGCATAGATATTTATGATTGTTATGTCTTCCTGGTTTATGCTTCCCTTAAGCAGTATGTAATGTCCTTCTTTATCCCTTCTGACTAATTTTGGCTTGAAGTCCACATTATCTGAAATGAGGATGGATACTTCAGCTTTTTTGCTGTATCTATGTGCATGGTATGTTTTTTTCCCATTCTTTCACCTTTAGTCTATGGGATTCTTTCTGTGAGATGAGTCTCTTTCAGGCAGCATATTGTTGGATTTTTTTTAATCCAATCTTCCAGTCTATGTCTTTTGATTGATGAGTTCAGTTCATTAACATTCAGGGTTATTATTGTGATATGATTTGTATTCCCAGTCATTTGACTCATTTTTGCTTTTTGACATGATTTGGTTTCTCCTCTTTTTGACTATTCTTTTAGGCTAGTTCCTCCCATTGCTGATTTGCATCATTGTTTGTCATCTCTTCCTCATGGGATATTTTGCTGAGAATGTTCTGTTATGCTGGTTTTCTTTTTGTAAATTCCTTAACTTTTGTTTATCATTGAAGGATCTTATTTTGTCTTCAAATATGAAAGCAAGTTTTGCTGGGTATAAGATTCTTGGTTGGCATCCGTTTTCTTTCAGGGCTTGGTAAATGTTGTTCCAGACCCTTCTAGCTTTTAGGGTCTGGATTGAAAAATCTGCTGATATTTTTATTGCTTTCCCCCTGAATGTAATTTGATTCTTTTCTCCTGCAGCCTTTAAAATTCTGTCTTTATTTTGTATGTTAGGTATTTTCATAATAATTTACCTTGGTGTGGGTCTGTTGTAATTTTGTGTATTTGGAATACTATAATCCTCTTGTACTTGGTATTCCATTTCATTCTTCAGATTTGGAAAATTTTCTGATACTATTTCATTGAATACATTGTTCATTCCTTTGGTTTGTTTCTCTAAGCCTTCCTCAATCCCAATAATTCTCAAATTTGGCTTTTTCATGATATCCCATATTTCTTGTAGATTCTGTTCATGATTTCTTACCATCTTCTCTGTTTGGTCAAGTTTGTTTCCAAGATTTAATATTTTGTCTTCAATGTCTGAGGTTCTGTCTTCCACGTTTTCTACCTTATTGGTTTATTGGTTATGCTTTCTATAGAGTTTTTAAGTTGATTTATTTTTTCCTTCATTTTAAGGATTTCTTATTTTTTTCTGTATCTCTAACTCTTTATTGAAATGATCTCTTGCTTCCCGTGTTTGCTCTTTTAACTGTTGATTTGTGCAATCATTTAATGCCTGCATTTGTTCTTTCATCTCCTACTTCAATGTCTGCATTTGCTGTTTCATCTCCTCATTTGCTTCCCTGATTGTTTTAATTATGTACACTCTGAACTCCCTTTCTGACATTTTTCTGCTCTGCTGTCATTTGGTTTTATTGATATAGTTTCTAGGTTTTTTGGGGACATTTTCTTCCCTTGTTTTCTCTTATTGGTCAGATATCAGTGGAACTCTGAGATATTGCAGATTTCCTCTAATGGCTTATAGTGTCCCTGTAGATTTCCAGTATATCATCTCCCAGTCTTCAGTAGCCTGAACTCTTGGAGGAATTTAATAATGCAGTGCTTCCAAAGAAAGCTGCCCCTAGCCTGCTACTAGTTCCAGGGCTTGGAGCTGGCTCTGTGCGGAAAGGCTCTCACTGGGCTGTCTGCTCCAAGAGGCTGGCCATGGAAGGAACCCAGTGCCGGAGGGAGCAGGGCTGCTTGAGTAAATCCCTGGCTGCCCTGTCCTTGTCCCTGAACCTGCCTGCAGGCTGAAGCTCACTGCCTGCTCTGGGACTTGGAGCTGGCTCTGTGCAGAAAGGCTCTCACTGGGTGGCCTGCTCTGAGAAGATGGCGGTGGAATGAGCCCACCACCAGAGGGAGCAGGGCTGCCTGGGGAAGACTCTAGCTGCCCTGCCCTGCTCTGAGAAGCTGCCCCTGTCCGGTCCTGCCGCCTGAGCCAAGCTTCACCTGGTGGTGGAGACTCACCCTGTGGCTCTATGTTTGTCTGAGTCTCTCAATGCCTCCCCTTCTTGAATCCTGGGTTCTGGAGTGACAGGAGATGCAGTCACCCTCTAGTCTGCCATATTGGATTCCCCTGTGGAAAAAGCCTGCCACCAGAGGGGGCAGTCCTGCTTGGAGAAGTCTCTGGCTGTCCTACTCTGGTCCCAGAAGTTGCCTGCAGGCTAGAGCTCACCGCTGGCTCCGGGACTTGGAGATGGCTCTGTGCAGAAAGTCTCTCACTGGGCGACCTGCTCCAAGAAGCTGGCCGTGGAAGGAGCCCATCCAATCAGTTCGATTTTTATCCAACTCTAGAGTAATTTTTGAACATCTGATACATTGCAATGGAGATAAATATTACAAGGCCTTTGCTCTTGTGCTATGTGTATACTCAGTCTCTACATCATTTCACATGTCTGCTCAGTCTCTACATCATTTATATCCAGATCTAACTATTTCCTCATGCAAAGATTTGGTCCAAACATGTGCTAAATGTGCACCCTTATTGCCTTTAGGACCTCTTCAATTTCAAGGTGTAAATCCTAGAGGTCTACAACCAAATAAGTTATGGCAAACGGACATCACTCCTGTACCTTCTTTTGGAAAATTAAAATTTGTTCATGTAATTATAGTCATAATCAAGTTACACTTATGCTACTGTGTTAAGTGGTGAGAAAATGAAACATGCCACTCAGGCATTAAAGCAAGCATTCTTGATAATGGGAATACCTTGGTCCTTAAAGACCGATAATGGACCATGTTTTGTTAGTTCTCAATTTAAACAATTTTGTACATCATGGAACATTCTTCATCTTACTGGCATTTCTCATAACCTGCGAGGACAGGCGATCATAGAATGTGCAAATCATTCTTTAAAAGCTCAAATACAAAAGGAAATGGGGACCACATCCTCCCCTGGAGAAATGTCAATATCTTCCCTATGTACCTTAAATTTTTTAACTTTTGATTCTCATGGAATATCTCCTGCCTGTAAACACTGGGGATCACTTCTATCATCTCCAGCACCATTACCATTGGTCAGATGGAAAGATCCCTTGACAAAGGAATGGAACAGTCCTCATCCTCTTCTAATACAAGGTCCAGTTTTTGCTTGTGTCTTTCCATTATCAGCAACATCACCCTTCTGGGTACCAGCAAGAAATGTCAGACCAGTCACAACAACAAAAGCAGACAATACTGCTGACAAGCAGATGATGCAATTGAAGATTGAGGGTGAAGATGCTCGATCCACACCAGGACCCATACGACGAACAAGACACCCACACTCCAGAAGATATCATGCCCTAACATGGGGAGATATGAAGAATCTGACGCATCAAAGTAGATGTCACTAGAGGCCAATCCAGGATCTTGAACATTTCCTATTAATGTGTGCTATAATCATTGCTAATTCCAATGCTCATGCCTCTGTGCTATTATCTTCTACTTCAACCAATTGCGTTCACTGTAATATTTGGGTTCATTTGGTGGAAATTGTTAATTTCTCTGAAACTTGTCTGTAGGGGTGTATAAAGAAGTCATGAAATTAGCCTGTGCCATGGTAAAAAATATTAATTATACCTCTCATGCTATTGCAATGTTCAATGAGGAACAAAGACAGGATCATCAAGCAATTCTTGATAATAGAGCTGCCGTTGATTATTTGTTGCTATTACACCATAATGGCTGTAAGGAACTTAGAAATATGTGTTGCTTCAAATTAACTGATAATAGTAATTCTATTTCCAAAGGGTTAAGTCATTTAAAAGACATTGTTGATAACATTCATCAAGAATCTGGAAATATAGGCCTGCTAGATTGGCTGACTTCTTGGTTACCAGACATATCTTGGTTAAAGCAACTTTTTGTAACTGCGCTCATACTTATATTTGTTGTACTCTTATGCATATGGGGGTTTTGTTGTATTTTCAATCTTCTTTCTATGCAACTAGCTTACTGTGCCAAATCACAGCAAATGTTTGCCTACTTGCTTCAATTAGTAAAGAAGGGGGAAATGCAGGGAACATTCCTCAAGCTTATCTGACAGCAGTCACTGACACCATGGTCTAAGTAAGTCAAACAGTCTGAACAGAGAAACTGAGGTAATGGTAAAGATTCACCATGGAATGAATGTTTTTGTAGCTGTTGAGGCTGAGTTTGAACTGAGGGGAGGCCTTGTTCTGACATGCATCACAGAAAGCTGTGATGTGAGCTCGTCTGCCCGAAAAATGTCAGAGAAATGTTAATTCAAACCTCAGAATACTTGTGCTACACACCTCAGAAAACCCTACCCATACATCTCAGATAGACCTCAATATTCACCAAAACTCTTCCTACTCACTTCCAAGTTCCTTACCTACACACCTGAGAGATTCCGACTACTGTCCTAAAAGAAGCCCTCCACCACAGGGTGTTCTCCTTGCTTATACCAGATGGATCTCTATATTTACTTCACAGGGCCCTCAATACACAACTGAGATAGCACTCCTGCATGGGAAAAGGCCTTTTTCACACCTGATAGGTAGCTTCTGCACACCTAATGTAGACTTCTCTGCACACCTCAAAGAACCAACACAACAAACCTCAGAGAGTCCTTCCCTTCCTACACACCTCACAGTCACTTTCCTCCACATCTCAGAAAGCCCTCCACACTCATATCAAGCACCCTTGCTACACAACAGAGAGCCATCCACTCACACCATAGAAGCCTATACTACACACTTCATTTATCAATTTCTACAGAACTTGGAGAGTAGTTGACAAATACTGCACACCGCCTTTCTACACTACTTTTATAATTCAGAGGACCCTGTTACACACTCATAGAGTCCTCCTTTCAAACCTCAGTATGTCCTTCTTTTTCATGTCAGAATTCTCCACTTACTCACCTTAGGAATACATATCTACACCTCTAAGATATTACATACCTCTCACAAAAGAGGACATTCCCCAAACACCCCATTCAACTATCCTCTCTACAAATCTTAGAGAGGCTTCCATACAAGCTTCAGAGTGCCATTTCATCAAACCTCAAACTGCAAAAAATGCTACATATGCATCTCAGGTAGCTTGCACTACTCACAAAAAGCCCTCTATTCACTGCCAAAGGCCAAACTTACAACACCCAGGGAGTCCTCTTGATACTCCATTGAGTGCATTCCCAAAACACCTCAGAGATTCACTATACTATCTTCAAAGGATCCTCCCATCAAACTTTAGTATGTTCTCCATACTTGAATCAAAGATATCACACTATTCACTTCAGAGGGCCTTCCCTACACAATTTAGACAGCATTTCTCCTTAGATATAAAGCCCTCTTACACCCCTCATAGATTATTCTGCACACATAATACGTACAACCCTACACACCCATGAGATACTTCTCTTCACATATCACAGTGCCATCCCTATGTATTGCAATGAGTCCTCACCAAACACCTCAGGGAACCTGCACAACAAAGCTCAGAGGACCCTCCTTATTCATCTTTGTGAATCTTACCTACAGAAAAATGAAATATTCCACTCCACACCTCATAATGCCTCCCTATCTATATGAATTTGTCCTACATACTCATCTTATAGAGCTCTCTCTGCTCACCTCAAATGGTTCTCTGAGCACAACTCACTAGAGTTCTTTCTACTCATTTCAGTAACTATTGTGTATAGAACTGTGTGAGTGAGCCCTCTCAACAGCTAACAGTTGGACCACCCACACATGTCTAATAGCCCTCTGACATGTCATAGAGTTCTCCTACACACCACATAGTGTACTCTACAAAGCTCAAAAACCATGAACTACTAATTTTAGAGAGCCCTCCCTACACGACTTAGAGTATCCTCCATGCACATAAATAAAAGCACTCTCAAATCACCTCAAAACAATCTCTACACACCTCAGAGAGACATCCTTACATACCTCACTGTATACAAACTATAATTGTTTTAAAGACCCTTCTGATAACTATACTTCTTTGCAAGTTCTCTCTAAATACCTCAAATAGCCTATCTATGAACCTCAGAAAGGATTCAATGAACACCTCAGAGAACAATTGTGAGTCACTACATAGGCCTTCTATGTACACCACAAATGCTAACCCTGATCCTGAACCTAACCTTAAACATAACCCTAACTCAAAAACCAAGTCTTCCCTACATAAATTAGAGGGCCCTTCCTAACCATGATACTGACCATGATCATGACCCTAAACCCTAACCCTAAACCTAACCACAACCCACACCCTAATCTCACAGTTTTCTCCCTTCTACATAAATTTGCCCTCCCTACTTATCTCTCAGACATCTCATTTCCTCCTTCAAAAGGCCCTACAAACACAACTCACTAAACCATTCCTACACCTCACAAAGCACGTTTCCTCTGTACTACTGTGTGCCCTCCCAACTCATATCAGTGGCACATCCACACATGTTAAATTGTACTATGACACACATCATGGAATGCTCCTACACAACTCACAGAGCCCTCTTTACACAGCTGAGTGGTCACATGCTACCAACCTCAGAGGGCACTCCCTACATACCTGAGTGTACCCTCATACATATCAAAGGTAACTCTCCCTACTCACATCAAGAGAAGTCCCTAAAAACTTCAGAAAACTATCACTACACACCTCAGTGAGGCTTGTCTATATACCACAGTGAGTACAAATATACTCCTTTCCAAGCACTCCCTCCTAACTACTTTTTCTTGGCAAGCCTTCTTTAAACACAACAGTAAACCTTAGAAAGCTTTCAATTCACACCTCAAAGAGTCCTTTCAACTCAACACTGAGTCATTCTTTATTCACTGAAAATACTGACCATGACTCTTAACATAACCCTATTCCTAACCATAACCATAAACACAAACCCTCCCTATATACCACAGAGGGTTGTCCCTGACCCTGACACTGATCAAGATATGGATCCTGACCCAAAACTGTAAGTCATGCCCAAGTCTAACACAAAATTTTTAGTTCTTTCCCTTTTATATCAGTTTGTCCTCCCTACTGATCTCACAGTGCTCTCAATACTCATCCCAAAGGTTGTCTGTAAACAACTTACTGAGGTTTTCCTACCCAGCAAAGAGCACCATCCTTATGCACATCTGTGAACCCTTTCAACACACTTCAGGGGTCCCTCCCACACACATCAAGGGGCCCTCCTACAATCATCAATGAGTCCTCCCTACATAACTCAGAGAGACCTCCTATGCAATGAAGAAAATAAAGAGAAATTTTCCTCCTAAAACAAAAAAAGGCTGAGCAATGTTAGGAGAGGGGCTATAACCTGGAGGACACAGTGGAGTCTGAGCACTAGTGGGTGAGGGACACTCATCCCCATTACTCAGAGTACTTCGAGCAATGATGGGTGAGGGAAGATTTAGGGCAGGACCCAGAGTAGATGGAGCACTGGTGGAACAGGTGCATTAACCTATAGGACACAGTTGAACCTGGGCAATGGTGGTGAAGGGGAGATTTAGGACAGGACCCAAGAAGCCTGAGAAAAATTAGATGAGATGTGCTTGACCACAGGAGTCAAAGGAGAGTGACCTCTATTGGAAGAGGGTTGCTCATCAAGATGACTCGTAGCCCTTAGACCCTTTCCAAGAGAAAAGTTCTCAGTTCAGGGGTCATGGGAGAGTGGTACCTTTTCAAATTTTTGAAGAACTTCTCCATGCTGATGGGAAATTTTCCATTACCACATTTCGTACTGTCCCTTAAAGGTGTGCATTGTGCCTGATCCACAGGTCCTAAGAGATTTCCTCTTTTGTCCACAGAAAACAGCCAATGACTTATCCGAGGAGACCCTGAAAACCTTTAAATATATGGGTTCCACCCACTGTTCAGAAAGATGTCACAAATTCTGGGCATGGTACATCACCCATAAGAATGCAGCCACTTGAGGAAAGGTGTGGAAATGGTGGGAAATGAGTGGTAGAACAAGGTCTTCATTGCTTTAGAAATTGACAGTCATTGAAATTATCTTGGATTTTTAGGGATTGGTGAGGAGTCTCTACATGGCAGCTCCAAAGTCCTATTGAGTTTGTTGGAAATAGGAAACACCCTTATCTCTAAATTTTCTACATGTATGTTGATGTGGACATGAAGAAAAGGCCACATATGCTGTACTGAGTTTAGGAGGAAAGGGGCTCACACAGAGTTCACTAAAGCAAAAAGGTTGCCTAGGGATCATTGGAGAGTGAGCAGCAGTAGTTGAAGAGAGTCCACCCCACAAAGCCAGAAGGGACTTAGCACTGGTGGGTGAGGGGTGTTCACACACTGAACTCAGAGGACCCTGTGCAGTTGTGGGGGAGGTGAGATTTAGAGCAAGTCACAGAAGACTGAGCACTGGTAGGAGAGGGGCACTCTACCAGAGTACTCAGAAGACCTTTAACAATGGTGTTTAGAAGACTTTTAGGGAAGAACCCAGAGAAGACTGAGACAAGTTAGATGAAGTGTACTTGGGTGTAGGATTCAGAAGAGACAGAGTTCTTTAAGGAGAGGGTATCTCTCCTGCAGGTGTCAGAGTTTTGGGATCCTGTTGGAGAGTGCCCTTGTGTTCAATGTCTCAGTATGATGAAGTATGGTGGGAATAATGCTATTAAAAATGTCTAAAAAAGTCCTACTTGATGATGAAAAATTGTCCTTGGTCACATTTCACACTGTCCCTTGAAGGTGTTCATTGATCCTGACCCAAATGTCCTAGATGGTTTTCCTCTTGTAAAAAGAGAGCACCCAATGACGTATCAGAGAAGATCCTGAAAATACTTTATATGCTTTCCATCCAATGCTCAGAGAGATGACAGAAATATGGATCATGATATATTACTATAAGATATCAGCTACTTGAACAAATGTGTGAAAATGGTGGACTATGAGTGGTGGAAAGAGGTCCTTAATGCTGTGGGAATTGACATCCATTAGAATTGTTTTGAATTTTCAGGCATTGATGAGAAGCCTGTCTGCATGGCAGCAGCAAAGTCATATTGAGGTTGTTCCAAAGAGAAAATATCTACATATTTAAAAGTTTCCACAGTTGTTTTGATCTGGATATACAGGTAAGGTCAGAGATGATTTACTGATATTATCAGAAAAGCGGCTCACCCAGAGAGTTTACTAAGGGAATTATCCTACAGCTCATTGGAGAGTGAGCACTAGTATGTGAAGGGTGTCCATACACAATGCCCAGAGGAGACTGAGCACTAGTGGGGGAGGGGAAATTACTCACAGGATTCAGAAGCCCTTGAGCAATGGTGGAGATGGGAGATTAAGGATAGAAACCAGAAAAGACTGGACGCTGGTGGGAGAGGCTCACTCTTCCAGATTACACAGAAGACCCTGAGCAAGGAGAAGAAGAAGAGGAGGAGGAGTTCACCA
Organism: Sciurus carolinensis; assembly: GCF_902686445.1. Lineage (NCBI taxonomy): Eukaryota > Metazoa > Chordata > Mammalia > Rodentia > Sciuridae > Sciurus > Sciurus carolinensis. Next base: position 40,622 of record NW_025920517.1, on the reverse strand, counting down.
TGAAAAGTAGTAGAAGACACAGTATCACAATAATCTGGTGAAAGTTATCTCAAGTCCATGGAAAATGTTGCATGGTTTAGGCCAAATTCTGAAGCAACTTTACTGATGAATAAAGGCCACAGGACGCAGAATCTATCTGTGTGATGCTCCACAATGACTTAAACTAATGAAAAAAATTAGATAGATGGCAGAGAAAGAGAGAGGGAGAGAGAGGGATAGAGAGGGATACAGGGAGAGGAAAAGAGAGAGAGAGAGAGAGAGAGAGAGAGAGAGAGAGAGAGAGAGAGAGAGAGAGAGAGAGAGAGAAAATGAAAAGAATCAAGTAGCTCCAGACCGTACTGAGCTCTCTTTCTGCACTGGCTCTCACTGGATCCCTCCAACACCCTTCCCTCTCTCCATTTTTTGTCTTTTCTTTCTTACTGCTTTCAACCATTCTTGCTTTGTATTTGGCAGCACAGATTTTAGATCATTCTGCCACTGAATCACAACAGCCTTCACTCCCAGTTATCCAGCATTTGAATTAGAATAATTTCTACTTTTTGTGTTTGAATCTGTTTACAGCACCCCCTTCATCTTCCATAGCTCTCTCCCTCTCTCTGATTCCTTTTAAATAAATAACCCCTTTAGCCCAATTTAAAAGGCAGATATCTGAATGAAGCTCATTTAAAATTCCTTTCAATGAGAAGAGCTTAAGAATCTTTAGAGACCTCTGATTTGAAACTCTCTTCCTTAGAATCCTGCTCCATTTCCTGTAGTAACTTACTTTGGTTCTGGAGAGAAACATGTAAAAATTAGTCAAATTTGCTTTGGAGTTGGATTTTCCTGTGTTTGGGCTTTGGTTTCCTGTTTTAGACCAAATTTTTTAGATAAAGAGTCTCTTAAAATTCTTCCCTGTCAAGTTCTATTGTGTATTTTTGGCGGGTTTTATCTACTTTTGTCATTTTTTTTCCTAAGAAATAAGCATTTTCTTGAACCACAAGTCGAGTCATTTTACGTTTGGTAAGAGATCCAAATACATTTAGGTCCTTGGTACTAAGAAGCTGCAAGAGGAACCTAAAAGAGACTGCCTTTGCTTAAAATAACAAAAAAACAGTGGCAATTTACCTAAACCTGAACAAAAGTAACTCTGAATTACTGAAATATGGAGAAGCTTGTCATCTCTGCCTTCATTTTTATCTGTCTCTGTATAACTCAAAGCTTTGTGACCCTGCTAAGTTCTGCATCAGTGTTCCTTTAAAAGCTAGTACCACAAGGTTTTTCAGTTGTAAATGTACCCAACCTCTATCCTCCCCTTTGAAGATTGAGGCATCCTGTTTAAAGCACTTGGAGTAATCTAGTCATCCTGGGCTTCCAGAATTACAAATTAGAGAAAGAGAGAGGGATGGAGGGAGAAAGAGAAAGAGAAAGAAATAGACAGGTGGACAGAGAGGGAAAGAGAGACAGAAACACATCCCAAGCAGCAAATGGAAATTGTCCCCATTGAACAACTAAGACTTCTCTGGAGCTATCTCCAAGACAGAGACAAAAAACTGAGGAGACATTCAATCAGACCACAGCTTGACCAGACCAAGATGACTTAATGATGTACTTGGGCTGGGTTTGTGGCTCAGTGGTAGGGCTTTTGCCTAGAACATGTACATGTGGAGTACTGGATTTCTACCCCAGCACCACAGAAAAGTAAATAAACAAAATAAAGGTATTGGGTCCATCTGCAACTAAGAATGCTTTTTAAAAATGAAAAATGGATGAATTAATTATGGTAAGAATATAAAATTATCTTTCCTTAACAGTTCATGAAATAGGAAGAAAAATTAGTGAAAACAATGGCAGTGGAGCTACATGGTGAACAACATTCACCTAATGGACATCCTCACAACACTGCAGAACATGACTACAGAATATGCATACTAGGATCTGGGGATATAGCTCAGTGCATAAAGTGCTTGCCTGTCAAGAACAAGGCCCTAGGTTCAATCACCAGCACACACACACAAAAGAAGAATATGCATTCTTTGTGAGCAAATATAAAATGTTTATTAAACTGAACAATAAAAGGGAACATAAAGCAAACCTCAACAAATTCTAAAACAGAAATCATGCCACATCTCTTCTCTGAACACCATGAAAGTAAGCTAGAGTTCAGGCACGGTGGCCTCTGCCTGTTTTGGGAGGCTGGGGCAAACAGGAGGGTCCCAAGTTCAAAGCCAGATTCAGCAATTTAGTGAGACCCTTGGTAACTGAACAAGACACTGTCTCAAAATTAATAATAAAAATTATAGTAAGAGAATAAAATCAAATAAACAGAGCTAGGGTTGAAATTGAGTGGTTAAGCACCACTGGGTTCCATCCCTGGCACTAAAAAAGAAAAAAGAAAGGCAGAAAGGTAAAAATTAATAATTAAAACACAATCAATATTGTCAAATGTTTGGATATGAAGCACATTTTAAACTAACACATGAGCTGAGCACGGTGGAACACACCTGTCATCCCAGTCTCTCCAGAGTTTGAGACCAGAGGATCCGAAGTTCAAGGCCAGCCTGGGTAACATGGGTAATCTGGGTAAACCACAAACTCACCCTTTAAAAAAATAATCTGTGGATGTAGCTCAGTCATTAAGTGCTCATAGTGTACATCCACCAACAAACAATAAAATAAAATAACATGAGTCAAAGAAAAATTATAATGAAAATTAGACTTTTTTTGTTTTTTATAGGTGGATGGAATTTTGAACTGAACATTGAATGACTGAATGATAATAAAAACAATATTTTTTGAGGAAAGCAGATAAAACCATGATAAGGTGGAAGCATCAGAGCACCAGAGTTTCAAAAAGAAGTCTGAGAAAACAAAGAAAGCAACTCTTCATTTCAGGAAGTTAAAAAAAAAAAAAAAAAAAAAAAACACAACAAATTAAAACCAAAGAAAGTATGAAATTGTAAATTCATATAGCTAAGGAAGAACTAACAACATCTTTCTTCCACAAAGCCTTGAGCAGACAGGACTGTGGGTGGCAATAGGAAAGGGGTAGGGCAGTGGTCAAGGAGGGATGGAAAATTGGACAAAATGTCCATTTCATCTACCCGGTAGGCTAGTTAAAACAGGTACTTGTGTTATTACTCCTTTAAGCCATTTTGAGATTCTAAAGACACTCCAGGTCTCTACCACTTTTTTGGAAATGGAAATTTTCATTGTGTAAGGCTATGGCTCCGGTTAGCAGGGAGGAGAAGTAAGGTACACAGAGAAAAAGCCAGGTTGACTTAGGGCATTGTTGATTGTGATTTGCATGTTTCTCCTGGTGCCCATTCAAAAAGGAGACTCTTGACCCTCCAGTCTATTTATAGCTGTCAACCTGTGGTGAAGTAAAAGATGAAAAAAAAAAAAAGTACTATTATAGTACTGCATGGCTTCTGTGTGGCAAAGTCTACCTTGGTAGATTGTACATGTTTCAAAGATTAATTTGTAACTCTGCATTTATAATGATGCATCAGCTAAAAGCTGAAAGTAAAGGTTAATTTGAAGATCCCTTGTTTCAGAGCATTTGTCAAATTTGTTTTGTTTTCAAGCATTTAATCTCTGCCTCCTGATACTTCTCAATTACTTGATTTATTTTGCCTCCTTCTCCTGGCCCCTGTGAACCAGATCACAAAGATGGCAAAGACATCCTTAGTACCCTACTACTTATGGAAATATCTTCCACACTTGCTTTTTTAAATGGTTTTAAATTTATAAATATTTGTATCTTTAAATGTTCCATAGCTAGACAAAATCAAAACTCTTTTCCTGACCAACATTTCTCCATTCCATTCCATAGAGGTAACCATTGCTAACACCTGATTCATACTTGAATTTTTGGTCTGTAATTGGCATACATTTTTTTATGAATGTGCAAATGCACATGCCTGCATAGATATATTGGCATTCTTCTTCTTCTTCTTAGTAGTAGTAGTAGTAGTATACCAGGAATTGAACCTGGGGATACTTAATTACTGAGCAATATCCCCAGCACTTTTTAATTTTTTTGTTTGTTTTTGAGACAGAATCTTGCTAAATTACTGAGGCCAGCCTTGAATTTAAAATCCTCCTATCTTGTTTGCATAAGTTGCTGGAATTACAGGCATGCACAGAAATTACTGTGCCCAGCAGTTTATTACTTTTAAGATGCCAAATTTGAATCAGAGAGTAGCATTGTATTCTTCACATAACATGATGCATTCTTTTAAGATTATTTTTACTAAGCTAATATTTAAAGTAAAATTCACTCTCATTCTTTTAGTGTGAAGTTTTGAGTCTTGAAAAGGACTGAGAGTTGTGTAACAATCCTCATATCCAAGATATATAACAGTTCCATAATGCCAAAAATTGCCCTGTGCTCCTTTGTAGTACATCACTTATGTTTCTTGAATTGTGGAATTTTGTTGATGTCATTCCATAAGTTTTAAAAAAAATGTTTTATTCATGTATTGTAGTCAAACCTCATGGGGTTTATACTGACATATTCTTGAATGCATATAACATAATTTGCCCCATTTCAATCCTCAGTACTTTTGCTTTTTCTCTCCTCCCCCGTCCCACTTTCCAACCTCTAATCTACTAATCTTCCTTCTATTTATTTATTGTTTTAAATTGTTCTATTATGCTCATACACAAAAGTGGAATTCATTGTAATACATTTATATATGTGCATATCACAAATTGCTCAATTTAATTCCATAGCTCCTCCCATATCCCATCCATCCTTTCTCCTACTCAATTTCCTTCATGTGCTCTACTGTTCCATTCTATTTCCATGAGATTCCCCTTTTAAATTTTATTTTTTCTCTATTGTTCCTGAGTTATTAAAGAATGTACTAGACCCTTGACTTTCTGACCCTGGCTTATTTTACTTACCATGATAGTCTCTAGCTTTGTCCATTTACCAGAAAATGATATAATTTCATGATTTCTCTTCTTTATTGCTAAGTGAAATTCCATTGTGTATACATACCATATTTCTTTATCCATTTGATTGTTGAGGATCACTAGGCTGGTTCCATTACTTGGCTATTGTGAATGGAAATGTTATACATGTTGCTAAGTATGTATCACTGTAGAATATTGATTTTAGATGTTTCAGATAAGTACTAAGAGGCATAGAGCTGGGTTATAGGGTGGTTCTATTCCTAGTCTTTTGAGGAATCTCCATGCTGCTTTCCAAAGTGATTATACTGCTTCACAGCCCCACCAACCATGCATGACTGTACCTTTCCCTCCACAACTTTGCCAGTGACTCTTGTTATTTGTACTCTTGATCATTGCCATAAAAATTGTAGTGAGATAAAACATTAGTGTAGAATTTATTTGCATTTCCCTGATTGCTAAGAATGTTGAGTATTTGTTCATATATTTGTGGCCATTTTTATTTCTTGTTTTGAAAAATATCTGTTCAGATTATTTTTACATTTATTGGTTGTTTATTTGCTTTTTGGGGGGCTGTTAAGTTTTCTGATTCTTTATATATTATGAATATAAATACTTGGTCAATATATTAGCTGGCAAGTGTTTTCTCCCACTCTGCAGGTTCTCGCTTTATGCTCTTTTTTATTAAAATATTTTTTTTATTTTTACAGACACATTTTGATTCATTATACACAAATGGGGTACAACTTTTTATTTCTATGGTTGTACACAATGTATATTTACACCATTCATGTAATCATACATATATATAGGGTAATACTATCTGTTTCATTCTACTATTTTTCCATTTCCAACTCCTCCCATCCCTTTTTCCTCTACACTATCCAAATTTCCTTTATTTTCCTCTTTCCCCCACCACCCTCCATCATTACATATTGTCATGCTTGCTCTTATTTTTTCACTGTGCAGATATTCAATTTGAGGTAATTCCATTGATCAATTCTTGGTTTTACTTCTTCAATTTGAAAAGTAAAAACAGACCTAAAATTCAAATGGAATAATAAAAGACCCAAAATAGTCAAAATGACACTGAGAAATAAAAGTGATGTGGGTGGCCTCACAAAAAATGATTCAAATTGCACTATAGAGCTATACTAACAAAAACAGAATGTTATTGGTATAAAAATAGAAATAAACACTGATGCAATATGATAGAAAACACAGAGACAAATACATATACAATCATCTCGTCCTTAACAAATTTGCCAAATACATATGTTGGAGAAAAGATAGCATTTTAAACAAATGGTGCTGGTAAAATTGGGTATCCATATGTAGAAGAATGAAACTAAATCCGTATCTCTTACTCTTGCTAAAAGTCAATTTAAAGTGTAATAAAGACCTAGGAATTAGACCAGAAACATTGCAAGTGCTGAGAGAAAATATAGGGTCAACTCTTCAACATGGTGTTGGCATATAAGCACCATCCACTTCATTTTAATGTATAAATTGAAACTTCATTTTATTAATTTCCTTTATCCTTCCTGCTTTATGATGCAGTTTCTTTGGTCATGCAGACTACATGTTTGAGAACAAAACAATAATTTTCAGTTTTCTCCATAGGAAATACTTGCTTTTCTAATTATTTTCTGGGTACTGCCTTAAAATCCAAATTCAACACACATAAAACCCGTAGCCGAGCCTCTTAATCCAAAGGGGCAGAATTTCATTTCTATCACTTTATTGTCATCAACATCACCACTGCTACTATCACTACCAAAAAACACGTTGCTGAGTAAGCAAGAGAGGTGGCTGTGCATAGTGTTTGTCGAACCATATTTCATTATTACCTTCCCCCCAAGGAATATTTTAAGATTTTTTTTATCTACTGGTCCCCACTTAACAGTAGAATGTGAACATTTTAATATTATAGATGTTGCCTATATCTATGTATATACTATAGTCATTTGGAGGCACCCAAAACATTGAAATATCTATGACAATTTTGCCTCAACTTACCTGTTTTGAGACCCTTCTTTATGGTGCCACATCTGCTGAGAATGCAAGATGTATTGTGATTAGAGGAAATCTGAAAATCCCTCCCTCCTCCATGTATTTCCTGATCCAAGCTAAAAAAATATCTTTCATAAGGGGAGGTCCAGCCTTAATGGGGCATCTACAGAGCTAACCCAAGTATAGATGCTCAGGTCTCTACACTTGGAAGAATTTTATACCTTTCCCGTGCTCCCTATCTTAAAGAAATTCCTTTTTCTTCCCTTCTCTATTTTCAGAGATCTTCACCTTCCTGTGAGGTACAAGCAGTTCCATCCTTCCATGAATTATGTTTTCATAAAAGATAAAAGAATCACTGACTTCAGACAGCTTCTGCTTCCAATCCTGCCATGAACCTCCTCTGAGGAAAGGGTAAGGGGCACCAAACCAAGCTCCCTGCTGCAGGATGAACACAGGGAAAATACATTAACCCTCATATTAGAATGTGTCCTGGCATATTTGCTACAGATTGTCCACCAGAAACTCAAGTCAGGTTCTCTCCAGGGCTTTGGCAGTGGTAATGGTGAATAACCTCTTAGACATCTGGCTCTTTGATTATAAGCAATTATTTTGTAGTCACACTCTTCCATGAAGAGAGGACAGAAGGACCACTTCCAAAGTGTTGTTATGAGATTAATTCCAGGTACTAACATGATGATCCTAGTGCTAGACACTCTAAACAATCTGTTTCATAAATTGGACTATTTTTTCTTAGAAAGCATATGTGGCTTCTGACCTCCGAAGTCAGCCCTTTAATTAGATTTCAGGTCTGAATCACCTTGAAATCCTTTTCTAAAACTGCCATTGAATCTTCCATTTTTGTGGAAACAGAGCTTCTGTTTCAAGATCATTCAAGTTACTAATACATATTAATATGGACTTCAGAAAATGGATAACACCATTTGGAATCAAAACTCTATGCCAGTGTCTATTTCCCCTCCATGCTGCAGGAGCAGACATTACAGATTTTTTTTTCTTTATTGTCAGTGTGATTTTTTTTCCAGAACTGACCCATTGGAAGAGTTGTCTCAGATGCTCATTAAATTTAGAGTCTTCCCCCCAAAATTGCCATATTTAACAAACAAAAATATATATGGGACATCCATCTAAATTTTAGTTTCAGATAAAAAAATATATTGCATGTGAATAAAATTTATATGTTGTTGTTTGGTGTACAAAATTAGCTGGGTTAGATGTAATCTGATGGCCTTATATATGTGGGCCTTTTTGAAGGAGAGCCAAGGTGTTTAAATAGTTGCCCTACCTGTTCTCAGGAGATGTCAATACCAGTTTTCATGCTTTGAGGGAGTTCTCTTGATGTTCCAGATGGTTGGAGCCTCCAGATTAATATACCACCAGATAACAGCCACCACATGGATGATAAAAGGCCCAGTTGGATCAAGTCAACACAAATTCCTGTGAGATAATCAGTATTTATTGTTTTGGGTTGTTTGTTAAGCAGAGATATAAATCCAAAATATGTGTCTTTGTGAACTTTACTTCTTGTAGTCTGTTACCATTGACTGAAAAGGGGATTCTTTTATTCTTGAAAAGTGGAGGAGGGGGATTTGTTATAATTTCAACTGTAGTTTACCTGAGATTTTATGTGTGAGTTTTTATTTTGAAACATTTCATCAATTTGTTTTTGAAGGGATTTCTATGGAAATTTTTTTTTAATGTTTACACTCTACTCTTATAATTTATAAAGAAAATTCAATTCCCATTTATAAGATTACCAAGTATAATTTTGGTATAATTTTGTTTGTCTAGGTAATAAGATAGTGCTGCAGTAAGTAGCTCTATAATCCACAAAAAAGTCTTATTTGTTGAAATCTGTATGATGTGTGTGTACTAAGAATGAGAGGTAATTTTTCTTCACATCAAGAAGTATTCCTCAAAGAATGTGTCCTGAAACACTTTGTCCTGCTGCTGAGATATGCTTTGGCCAGGAAGGCACTTTTCTTGAATACATATAGACAGGACTCCTTCTGGAAATAGCAGGTATGTACACCTTTCAGTTCATGGCCTTTATGGCTATGCTGATGCAACACAGCTGGGTGTATGAGTCTATTCAGTGCTATGGATTGTTGATAAGAAGTCCTCCTGTCAGGTAATCTAAGTCATATTCTCATATATAGATTATTCTTATCTGTTTCTGTTGTGAGCAATTTCATATATTTTTATTTAATTAATGGAATTTTTCATATGTAAGGAATAAAGTCAATATTTTGATTTCAATATAATTTTGTCATAATCCTTACTTAGTTTAGAATCCAGACTAAGAAGAGAGTGTATTTGGGGAGGCTCTTAAAGACTCAATACTTTGGAATCAAGACCACAGAAAATCTGGGGAGACAATGTCATAGGCGAGCTGTGGATCTATTGTTAAAGCATACCTGAGGGCAGACCAGAAGATATGCTGGATAAGGCAAGATTATGACAAACAATTTTAAAGGGAGAAGTCCTAAACAGTGAAATTTCTGTTTTATCTTCCCAACTCTCTTATTAGGTGAGTGATTTCCATGATGGAGAAGGAATGAGTGCGTAGAGACTAGATGTATTTTGTCATGGATCTATTCCACGTAGAAGAATGTATCAGGAATGCAGGTAAGCATTCCTCTCAGATCATCCAATATATGATTTGAATACCTGCATAAGTTTCAGCTTACTAAATAATATTGCAGTCCTGCTTTATTGAAATAATTCTGAGATTCCTTAAATGATATTTTAAAAATTTTTTAAAAAAATGTTCCTAGGTCTTTTAGTCAAGGTATTAGATAGAGGCAGTCTCTTATCTTTCTGCCAAGGATGGCAAAGTACATAGTGTGGTGTGTGAATTTTGTATGTTCAACCTCAGATGGCTAGGTCATATGCAAGAGTCCTAAGATATCTTCCATTGTCTCTCTATAAAGATAACACTCCCCTAGGGTCATTTTTAAAGCAAACAATTTACTGTTAAGAGATACATGCTTTGTTTCCACAACTGGACCAGAATTTGGCTCACTGATATTGTACCAGACTAGTTCTTCGAATTGGCACTCATCTTAGATTGTGGCCTGCAAAAGGAAGGCATTTTTTTAAATCAGAGGAAGAAGAGGGGAAAAATTTTTGTAAGCATTTCCAGTGCGGAGAAACTTTCTTATTGTGGTTACCACAGTAACCTGATGTCATTGTGTTGATCACAGTGACCAGGAGGACATTTTAAGAGATCCAGGTGATTTGGTGAGAAAAGCATGGCCCCACCTCTAGGTGTTTGGACTCACTGAGGGTGTGGGTACCCTGCTGTGGGGGCTGAAACCCCTGGGTTGCTGAGAGATAAAGGGACCCCAGACCAAGATGCCTCATTCTGCTCTGGGACTCAGTGCCCACTAACTGCAAAGGGAGAGAGATGTGGGTTCCTTCTGGCATAAGGCAGTGTAATGTCCTGCTCCAGTGTGTCCTGGACCTACTTTCCATGTTAAATCTGGATGAATAAGGATAAAACAGGGAATGGCCTTCTGTAAACCAAGCTCTCCTCTATAAAATGGGGGTGGAAATGCTTACCACCAGGCCCAACCATGTACAAGTACATAACACTGTAGATTTTGTGGGATCACAAATGCCTGTATAAATTCAGACCACTTACTCCTTTCTAAATTTGTACTTAGGTAATAGAGGAGAAAAGGATAAGCAAAAACTGGTGAGAAGTCCATTATACCCTCTGGTTGTTATGATCAATACCCAATAGTATCAAAGTCATTGGTCATTGATCAGTGCCTAGTATGGTACCAGGCAAATAGTTACACTTATAAGACACAGTGATTTCCATATTATTTTTCTTTCCTGGAAGCTCCTCATATGGCACATATCATGCATCCAAAGGAGACATTTTCTGAGGATGTGGCTCATGATTGCTGCTCAAGATCTGAAAGGCAGCAGTGCTCAGGAGATGCCCAACACTTCTATCACTGGTAAACTCAAGTGAGTTTACAAATCTGAGTAAGGGTATGTGGCAGAATAGTGCACATGAAGTTCACAAATAGCCATGAAGTAGAGAAGTTAATTTGATCTCATGAGGTTTACCCTAACCCTAACCCTAACCTTAACCCTAACCCTAATTCTTCACCAGTATGTGGTTTAGAGTAGCCCTTGAGACCCATGTTAAAAATGCCTTCTTTGTTTCAAAGCAAGGAATAATTAACTGGGGAAAATGATGATTAATATGCATTTGCAATTACATTTTTGTGAATTTGCTACTTTTTTTGCAGTGCTGGGGATTGAGGCCTTACACATGCTAGAAATGCACTCTTCCACTCTACTACATCTCCAATCTTCTTCAATTTTGAAACAGAATTTTATTAAGATTCTGGGACTGGCCTCGAAGTTGTGATCATTTTGCCTCGGCCTCCCAAGTAGCTGGGATTAGAGACATGCACCACTATGCCTGTGTTTTCAGTAACATATTTATATATACATATACACACAAATGCACAAATATATATATATATACATATATATACATATATATATATACATATATATATACTAACAGTATAAATTATAATCAGTGATTTGCACATTTGAGATATCTATCTATCTCTCTTTATCTATATCCATATATACATATTCATAGTTCCTGGCTCAAAAACTAGAATTTCTCTTTCCTAAGGCAGGTCATAGAGTCCGTTATGTTCCTCTGTCTTGGATCTGGCCATAAAGAAATTCATTAACATCTCTGGTTTAATAGTAGGTAATATGACCTTCATGTCAGTCAGAATCCTGTCCCATATGATGGAGAAAGGATTGCTACATAGAGATGCCAAGAAAAAACCCAACAGGTCTTGTTGTGTTTTTCTACCCAATCTAGTAGGACTAGATCATATGCTTTTCCAGTTACATTTCTCAATAGTCATCCATGCTTTGATGGTGCTTATATTATAAAGTCTCTTTAAATGACTCCAAAATGCAGGGTTCAGAGACTTTCTGGATAGCTCAACAGATGGAGATTCCTGGACTGTAGCACTTGGAGAGGACATGGAAGCTCCAGACCTCTTCCCCCATACTTGTCCTACATATTTCTACATCTGTGTCCTTTCTAATATCCTTAATAAAAAACAGGTAAATGTGTTTTTCTCCATTCTGTGAGTTGCTCAAGCAAGTTAATCAATCCTGAGAAGGGGACTATGCAAACCCTGATTTATATCTGGTGGGTCAGAAACAGGCAAAACAACCTGGGTTTGTGATTGGCATCTAAAGTGTGGGAGGTGTGGTCTTCAAGATTGAGCCCTCATTCTGTGGGCTAAAAACTAAATTGTGTGTAAGATCTGAACTGAATTAAAGGACACCCAGTTAGGGTCCACAGCTGCAGCATTGCTTGCATGGTAGGTGAGATTAACTAAAACAACAACAACAAAAAGTAGCAAACTCCACGTTCCTGGGGTCAGAAGTGTACTGCTGAGTAAAAGTGTGGGAGAAAATGCGTTTGAGGTCAATTTTTTCTCTTTCTGCACAGAATATGTATCACTGTAATTGGTATGGAGATATAAAATTTTAGGTGCTTCTAGCAATTTGAGATTATGACACTTCTTTCCTGGTGACTGCATATTTTACACTTTTTAATAAAGTTTTTTAAGTCATGTTAGTTAAAATATTAGCTATTAGATATTAATATTTTCATAAATAATAATTACTGTTCAAGTAGAGTTTTCCCTATTAAATACCACATATAAGCTTTCAGTTGTTTCTTAGGTCATAATTTTAAAGGCAAAATTACCAGAGAAGAGCAATGCTAATATAAGGCAGTAGAATTTCCACATTTTCCATAGTGCATCATTTGAAATAGTGACAAAAATAATAAATCTATTTAGAAAAGAACCTCTAAAATTTTTCCTTTTCCTTATTAAACCAATTGTATGAATGCATAATTTTTTTGCACAAGTTTCAAGAACAGTAATTTTCCATGTATTCGTCTGCAATCTGCATTTGACATTTTGACCTAATGTAAAATATACTACCCAGAAAACTAAGAAACTGTTGGTATCTTAAAAAATGTATCATTGAAAGACTGAGCAGAACACACTACTCTTTAGCTGAATCCATAACAAGAACACCTCTTTCTTTAGATCAATTGCAAGGTGGCACACACATGTAACCCCAGTCACTTGGACCACTGATGTTGGAGGATTGCAACTTTAAGGCCAGTCTTGAGTAATTTAGCAAGGGTCTAAGCAACATATTGAGACCCTGTCTCAAACTAAATGCAGAAAAGGGATGGGGGTTCAAAAGCTGGCCAAAAGAAGATTTATACCCCACTCACTAAAAAATCTTAAAACTGTTAGAAATTTTTAAAAACTATATTTTGGCATTTTTAGAATCATGATATGTAAAAATAATTTTATTATAGAGAATTTTTTCACAGTTGTTTAAAAGCTTACTGGAAACTCTTTTTAAAAATATATATATATTTATGTACATATATATATATATATGTACATTTTGTCAGGTATATTATGGTAATTCTGTACATGTGTATAATTTGTACTAATCAGACCATAATAAGCATTTTCTCTCTTCAACTATTAATTGTTTACTGTATCAGGATTTTATTTTGAAACATATTTTAAGTTGCTACACTAGTAGCTACCTTACTTTGCCAAAGGAGTATCAGAAATAATTTCTCCACTTGGTTCTTAGTGCTCCTTACCATCTGTCCTCTCTCTCTTCTTCCCATTCTCTGGGGATCGACACTACATTCTTTTCTACTAGATTTCCTTAGTGTTTTCTACAAATAAATGAGAACATGTGGTGTTTCTCCCTGTATACTAGGCATATTTCACTTTACATAAAGATTACTGGGCAATTTTGTTATGGTAATGTGCATATCACAGAAAATTAACAATCTTGTTCATTTATTTTTATTTCAACAGCATAGTTTTATTGATATTTTTAGATACACATGACAGCAGCATGTATTTTGACATATTATACATATATGGGGTGCATCACATTATGTTAGAGGCTAGATCTGGTTTCATTGTTCTGGTTCAACAGTTTGATGCTTCCTAAGTATGCAGGTCAGAGGCAGTAATATATTCATACTATTGTGCAAATATTTACCATCCATTACTAGCACTTTTTTCTTCTTCTGAAACTATCCCTCTGTGGCTATCAAATAAAAACTCCTCACTAACCCCTTCCTCAGCTTCTGGTAACTCTCATTCTCTGTTCTCTGTGTGTGAATTTTAATTCTCAGATCCACCTTCAAAATTAGTGCCTTACAGCATTGGATAATTTGTAAGTAATATGCCATTTGCAATAATGTATTCAAGTTCACAAATTACTCCTTCAGGAATTTATTTATTTTTGTTCCAGGTTGAAAAGTATTCCATGGTATGTCCAGACCATGTTTTGCTTATACATTTATTTGCTTTTGGACATTGACTTGTTTTCACCAGGGATTATAAGTAATAATGCTACTATGAGCATGTGACAACCATATCCATACATTCAATTATTTTTAGCAGGATGGTGAAAGGACAATTGATGGATCAGTTAGTAATTTATGGCTTTAAATATTGACATGTACAGCTCATTTAAGCACTTATTAAAACATGCTGTACAGTCTCAGTGTGTTTTTAGTGACTAACATAGGTCATGAAGGTAACACCTACCTCATAAGTGTCATGTGCTGACATCAACTGATATGTTGGACACTTGTGGTATCTCATGAAGGTAAATGATTGACATTTCTATGACATGTTTGTTATTCACATGTTTCAAAGAAATAGATTTAATAAAACATGCATACCTCTATATTCACTTAATTCAGACAGCATATACTGTATGCTATGATTTATTTTTCAGAAGCCAGTTAATTGACACATTAGGAGAACATATATAGACATAAGAAGTTGTATTTATAGTTTCATCAGGAGTTAAATTTGTACTATCCTCACCAAAATAATATTTGAAGAAGTTAATAATTCATTTTTCAGTACAGATTAATAGCAAAGTATTGGTTGTGGCATAGTCATTAGCTGTCATCATCTGGATAGAAAAACAAACAGGGTCATGTTTCCATATAGTTCATCAGAAGGAGAGGATGGTGTCCAAACTGTGCATGAGCAGAAAGAAGCTTGTGAGCAGGAGGATGATTGAGGTGGTCCTCTGTACATGGGATGTGCTTGCAGAGAAAGACTGGTGCTGTGAAGGTGCTGGAAATGCCTCCTATGCCTACACAAGAGGATCCCCAGGTGCCCATTTTAGAGGGTCATGAGTCCTATAAGAAAGGTCCCAGAATACACCTAATACAGAAAATAAATGCCTGAGGATGTAACTAATTCATAAAATTGTGCAGGATTGAGCAATAAATACCAGACCATGTGACGACACATTGGGAAATACAGTAGAAGATAATAATAAGTTATCACTCAAGGACATGTACAAGACCATGGGAAAAAAAGAGAACACAGGCTGATGTGGGAATTTGTGCTTGAACTTTGTCAAGCAGGAGGATCTGGGGCTGAGAACGATGACCTGAAGAAAACTCAGGAGGCAGGTGGCACAAATGGAGAATCCCCTTGAAAACCAGTGCAAGTAGATTATTGATTTATATTTGATGTCATCCCCCAAATCCTGAGACACAAAAGCATCTGTAGCTATGTATCCCAAAATTGCCATCATCCCTCTGTGGATTAGGGTCAAGAGACCAATGAGGAGTTTGGTGGGCTTGAACCTGTATTGTAGAAGGAATGTGAAGATGTGGAAGAGAAGAAGAATGGTGTTGTCTGAGATTCCAAAACCAAATTTAGAGAGAAATGCATTTCTTAGACTAATAAAATCACATAGCTGGTTGGTATTTTGCATCTCTTAGTTAAGCAATCATGGAATATATATCTTAGGAATAAAAAAAAGGAAAAATATTGATTTCCAGATGTTGTATCAACCTTGCATCCCACGGATAAAACCTACTTGATCATGGTTCATTATCTTTTTAATATATTTTTGTTTGCGATTTGCTAAAATTTTGTTGAGAATTTTTGCATGAATGTTCATTAAAGATATTGGTCTGAAATTTTCTTTCCTCTATGTGTATCTGGTTTAGTTATCAGGGTGATATTTGCTTCATAAAATGAGTGTTGGAGGGTTCCCTCCTATTCTATTTCATGGAATACTTTGAGAAGTATTGGAATGAGCTCTTCTTTAAAGGTTTTGTAGAACTTGACTGAGAAACCATCTGTTCTTGGACTTCGTTGGTAGGTTTTTGATGACTTCTTCTATTTCATTGCTTGAAATTGATCTATTTAATTTTTTTGTCCCCCTGGTTCAGTTTAAGTAATTCATATGTCTTTTGAAACCTGTTGATGTCTTCGAGATTTTCTATTTTGTTGGAGTATAGATTTTCAAAATAGTTTCTAATTATGTTTTGTATTTTACTTGTGTCTGTTGTGATATTTCCTTGTTCATTCTGAATTTTAGTAATTTGAGTTTTCTCTCTCCTTCTCTTTGTTATTGTGGCTAAGGGCTTATGAATTTTGTTTGTTTTTTCAAAGAGCCAATTATTTTGTCAATTTTTTTGATTGTTTCTTTTGTTCCAATTTCATTGATTTCAGCTCTGATTTTAATTATTTTCTGTCTTCCACTACTTTTGGCATTGCTCTGTTCTTTTTCTAGGACTTTGAACTGTAGTGTTAGGTCATTTATTTGTTGATTTTTTTCTTCTTCTATTGAATGCACTCCATGAAATAAATTTTCCTCTGAGTAGGGCTTTCAAAGTGTCCCAGAGATTTTCACATCATGTATCTTTGTTCTCAATTATATGTAAGAAGATTTTTTTATTTTTCCTGATGTCTTCTGTTATCCATTCTTCATACAATAGTGTATTATTTAACCTCCAGATGTTGGAGTAGTTTCTGTTTTATACTTTGTCATTTATTTCTAATTTCAATCCATTATGATCTGATAGAATACAAGGTAGTGTCTCTATCTTCTTGTATTTGCTAACATTAGCTTTGTGGCATAGAATATTGTCCATTTTAGAGAAGAAACCATGTGCTGCTGAGAAGAAAGTGTATTCACTTTTTGTTGGATAGTATATTCTATATATGTCCATTAGACTAAATTATTGATTGAGTTATTGAAATCTATGGTTTCTTTGTTCAATTTTAGTTTGGAACATTTGTCCAGTGGTGAGAGAGGTATGTTAAAATCACCTAGTATTATTGTGTTGTGGCCTATTTGATTTCTGGAATTGAGAAGAATTTTCTTAATGTTCATGGATGAGTCACTGTTTGGAGCATAGATATTTTTGATTTTTAAGTCTTGCTGATTTATGCTTCCCTTAAGCAGTATAAAATGTCCTTCTTTATCCCTTCTGACTAACTTTGACTAAATTACAACAGACCCACACCAAAGTACCTTATTATGAAAATACCTAACATACAAAATGAAGACAGAATTTTAAAGGCCACGAGAGAAAAGAATCAAATTACATTCAGGGTGAAACCAATATTGATACTAGCAGATTTTTCAATGCAGGCACTAAAAACTAGAAGATCCTGGAACAACATTTTTTGAGCTCTGAAAGAAAATGGATGCTAACCAAGAATCTTACACTCAGCAAAATTTATCTTCAGGTTTGATGATGAAATAAATCCTTCCAGGATAAAAAAGAGCCAAAAGAATTTACAAAAAGAAAGCCAGCACTACAGAACATTCTCAGAAAAATATTCCATGAGGAAGAGATAAAATACAATGATGTAAATTAGCAAAGGGAGGAACTACCCTAAAGGAATAGCCAAATAAAGGAGAAACCAAGTCATGTCAAAAAACAAAAATGATCCAAATAACCAGGAATACAAATCATATCTCAATAATAACCCTGAATGTTAATGGCCTGAACTCATCAATCAAAAAACATAGACTGGCAGAATGGATTAAAAAGAAAGGTCCAACAATATGCTCTCTGCAAGAGACTCATCTCATAGAAAGAGATACCAACAGACTAAAGGTGAAAGATTGGGAAAATATATACCATGCATATGGACACACCAAAAAAGCTGGAGTATTCATCCTCATATCAGATAATGTGAACTTCAAAGTAAATCAGAAGGGAAAAAGAAGGACATGTTATACTTAAGGAGGATGTCTTCATTTGGAATAATAAAAACTTCAATGTTGTTAATTGTTATTTTCTCACAAATTCAATAATTTTATCAATTTTTGTATTATTGAACATTACATATTAAAAAAGTCATCAATTATAATTATAACTGGATTAAATATATGACATCAGAAATAAGTAGTTAATAACTTACCTAGAACAGACTGAAAGGATATTTATCTTTTGATCCTATTCCCATATTATTTAAACATACAAACAAAATTTAGAAAATTCTTGAAATTATTTACAACACCTGTAAAAAGAAACAAGAATGTGTTATAAAAGGTAGATAAAGCATTTTTAAATTACATTAATGTTTTGGCAACAAAAGAAAGCAAGCTTCTTGACACTCTTTTTCACTTTAATGAACTATCTCCAGGAAATAACATTTTCTGTTTTTGAAATATGAGCAAGAGAAAAGATATATTAATAATATTAATTTGCTATATTTATGTCATAAAGATCACCTTTTAATATAAGAAGTGATGATGAAAATGAATAATCTGGTCTCATTTAAATTTATTGGTATATTATCACATATGAATTCAAACATGATTTCAAAATACATACCTTACTTAAAATAAACAATATCAAATACTAAAACCAATGGGTGCTCATGTGTATTTTTATAAAATTTATCTGCCTTAAGGAAAAATTTTCACCGACTAGTGCAACAACTTATAGTCTATATATGTGGATTGCCTTTCCTTTGGTGGCACATACTTGAATACTGAATGCTAACTTTAACGCATGTAAGAACAAAACAAATAAGTAAGTGCCTAAGAAAAATATGGGACTGGGGCTGACTCAGGGGTAGAGCACTTGCCTAGGATATGTGAGGCACTGGATTCCATTCTCAACACTGCATATAAATAAGTGAATACAACAATTCCATCAACATCTAAAGAAATTTAAAAAATAAGAAAAATATAAAAGAAAACAAATTAAAAATAATTCCATCACAATGGCAAGGAAATATCACAACACTGTATATTTTGTTTTTCAACATTCATATTCATTTCATTTTATGCATAAAAAACTGATAAATTCATGACTTTCAGTAAATATACAAATATTTTAAATATCTTTTTAGCTCCTTATTTGAAGTCATTGAGTCATAAACATGTTGCACACTATACATTTCATATTGTTCCATTTTTTAAGTAGTAAAACTGCTTAAGTTTAAATCTAATTTTGAATGGACTTTTCAATTTACCACTGTTAATAAAGAGCAAGGTCTGGGAATGTATTTCTCGTTGCTGTGCACAGACTTATAATTTACATGGGCCGACCTACTGAATGTACCACCACAAGCCATAGAGGAAAAGATAGTATTTATTAAGATATAAAGTATATACAAAAGGAAAATCATCCCAGGTAGCATACCAACTTAGAACTGGAGAGACATCATGGGTATTTTGCAGCATACATAACCAAAGAAAGCTTTGTAGAGAGCTACCTTCCTTATGTGTGGTCTCCTGGACTTTCCTCTTGCTTCTGTGTTTGTAGGGGAGATATGAGAGACAGGGAAAGCTGTTTCCCTCTTAAATTGTCACAAATTTTGTTATGATTTCCTGCCTGCAATATCTAATCTAAACCTAGTTACCTTCTTGTCACATTTGAGTTCTTCTCATCTCTCTTAAATACACTGGGGTAAACATATAAAGTTATTGTCTGGAGCAACTGGGCTCAATGCCATCAGTATGTTTGGTCTCCAGACCTGGATCTGGCCAGGAGTCAGGCCTTGATAACAGAAACCAGATGTCTTTAAGTTTTTTTTTTTAATGTTCTCAGGCAGAGAGCTTATCTGTCCTTGAAGAGGGGCACTGCCAGACCACTAAGTTTCTCATGCAAGTTGTTTACTCCTTGCCCTGATTTCACTTTTTGAAAGCACACTTAAATAAGACTTCATTTTTCTCTACAAGCAAACATTAGCATTGAACTAATTTTTCAGCATTCCATCCCAGTGGAGGCACTGAACATAGTAGTCTGAATGCTAAATTGGGATTTCAGTATCACTACAGTGGTAGGACCCTGGAGACAATTATTTAACCTAAGGTCTGTATTCCCTCATGTGAAAACAGTTATAATACCTGTATGATGGACTTTTTGTGAAGATTTAAGAAAGCAATATAGTACCTAGCAAAGGATGTCATTAATGTTAATTTCTTTCACGTAGTTTGTGCTATGCACTGAATGTTTAAGTGACCCCCAAATTTCTATGTTGAGGTTCTAATCTCCCAGGGTGATAATTATGGATGTGAGTCTCTGGAAGGTAACTAGGTTTAGATTAGATATTGCAGGCAGGAAATCATAACAAAATTTGTGACAATTTAAGAGGGAAACAGCTTTCCCTGTCTCTCATATCTCCCCTACAAACACAGGAACAAGAGGAAAGTCCAGGAGACCACACACAAGGAAGGTAGCTCTCTACAAAGCAGGAAGTAGGCTCTCACAAGAACTCTATGATGGCACCCTCATATCAAACTTCTGGACTCCAGATCTCTGAGAAAATACCTGTTTATTTTTTAAGTCATCCACTGTATGGTATACTGTTATGGCAACTTGAGTAGGCTAGGCTAGATTATATTTAAAAATACCTTTTTAAAAAGAGACTTTGAAAAGAAAGATAATTTTTATGTCATTCCAATATGACATGGTTTTACAAATCTACCACCTCAAATACAGTATCCACTACCATAAGTTACTGCAGAACACAAGAACAGCATTATTAGATTTACTGCTAGATATCTGTTGATTTTCCAATTTGACCAACAGGGAAAGAAAATAGGATAGGAACAGAAAGTTATACTCTTTAGATTTTTCTGGCCCTTGACAATTATTCTTTCCAGGTCAACATTTCAGACATCAAAAGTAAACACTGGCTATACTGTGAGTAAAATAATGAGAAAGCTCCACTAATGACAATAAAGAATCTTAAAAGTTAGTCCAATTCCTCCTTCTCTCCATGAATACAAAAAAAAAGGCAACGTTACAGGTTGAATGCTAATGAACTGTACAAAGTTTTCTGGTATAGGCCGGTTTTACTTCACAAATGCTATATAAAGCACATTTTAAATGCCATAAATTTGTTTCTTGTTTTCAGCATTTAAAATGCAAAATGCCATCATTGTTTTATAACAAATATTCTAAATAACTATTTTCTATTTAAAAGGTCCAGCTAAAATTGCTTACCTAAGATTCAAAAGAACCTATAATTATTCCTTCTTTCCACATAAAATTGAGAATTTATAATATACATTTTTAAAAAAATATAGAGAACAATTTTATAAGTTGATTTTAATATGTAATAACTTTTCCCCCAATGAATCAACAAATTAATAATTATCACTCTGGAAGCATAAAAGCTAGGTAGAAAATGCCAAGACATGATATCATAATTATATAAAGATTAGGAAATACCAATATGTGTTTAAAATATAGCATTAAAAATACGCAGCATTATTACACAGTAAAAAATTGTGCAAAAATAGAGTTCAAAGATAGTTTTCTAATATTAAGGGACATCTGTTCACTTTTGAATCATTTCCTCTGTTGCCATTATAGTTCTACATTCACAGTAAAATATTGCAATGTTTTTGAGTTAGTTCTCCTTCATCAATGGAGGGAAGGAAGGAAAATATTATTACTAAAAATAAGGGAATAGAGTCATGACACAGCAAAGCAAATGATTTTATACACCTGTTCTTACCACCAAAATTGTAGGATTGAACCAGTATCTGAAAATTAAGCATATCTACACACATATATAAAAATCTGCTTAATCAACACAGCTATCCTCTGTTACAGAGTAAAAAGAACTAACGTTTTCTATATTTTATAAATTAATGACTTAGAAGAGTTTAGATGTACAGGGTTATCACACATAATGAATCAATTATTCTAATTTCATCTTTCCTTACTGTGTATATTTCTTTTGTTCTTCTGGTAAATAAAACATATGACAGTCTACACTATTTTAAATATTGAAAACTGAAAGTTACTTTGTTGGGACTGAACCAAGGAGTAGAGTGAATTATGCACTTTATAAAAGCTTATTTTACTCATAGGCAAATTAAGATAGTAACAAGACTTTTATTTTACATTTATTTTTTTCTAAGTATAAAAGTAATGTGAAAATTTGTAAAATTACAGAGAAAAAATATAGTGGCCCACAAATTCTACCATCCACAAGTCTTCCTTCTCTTTTCGGTATATTTCCTTACAGTGATGTAAATTTTGTTAATCTAAGAAAGCACTAATAAACAGGAAGAAATAAAAAAGATTAATGGACACTTAGTATGGCCTTTTTGTGTGTTGTAAATACATATATATATATATATATCATTCATGATTATGAATATGATCAGTTAACTTAAAAAAGACTCAGGATGGAATAGAAGCCCCATAAATCAGAGACAGGTCCCTGAACTGAAATGTATTAATTTTTATATTGTCAATACTTCTGTGGCAGCAAGATCTGAAAGAGTGATGCCAATATCAATGTCCCTACATTAAACAGGTATTTCTTTGATAATCTTTCCATTCATATAGCAATAATGTTATTTTCATTAAAAAATAAGTAATGAATTATATTTGCCTAATAAATTTAAAGTCAAATAATTTTAAATTCAAAGACTAATTTTTTTGAAGCACAGCATTTAAACCCTTAGTGCTTCTGGCCTATAAGATGGTTTGCCAGATAAAAGTATAATATCTTTACATTCCCAAATTTTCTCTCATAATGTCAAAAAATAAAAACACAATGTATCTTAGGTATAGTCACATTTCTTTTTTTGTTTCAACCCATTATTCATGAAAGTATGCAGATGCTAGAATCACAAAGACTGAAATGACTTCATTAACAAAATAACATCCCAATGTTAAGTCAACTCCTCAGCTCAAAAGAACAAAAACATAGGATATTACCACTAGCAATTCTTTTTTCTGTAAATTTAGTCTTCAGCCTTATTTCTAGCTTTGAGAAAGATTTTAGATCAGCTCAAGGCATCATAAGTCATAAAATCCCATTCATTTTCTTCTGTCCAATGTGTTAACAAAGTCAACCTAAAACATGGTAACTCAAATTTGTTTCTCTGATTATCTTGCATAATGCTTTTCTAAAGAAATCCTTCAACAAAGACACCCCCTCAAAAAAGTAATGCAAATATTGAAGAGAGAACTATCCATCATTAAATCAAACATTTCCTGATAAATGACAGAAGGTCCAGCTGACTATGCTTTGCTGAGTCTAGAAATGACAAAGACTCAAAACAAAATCTGCTACTTCTGTGTCCAGAAAATTAAGACACAGGCTAAGGCGATGGAAACATAACCATTGATGTGTCTTCAGTGGACATATTCACATAAGAGAGGCACCATATGTTTCAACTAAATGTTTTTGCCATTTTTGCAGAAGTAAAGCTAATTATTAGTGGCCATGGGACATTCTAGGTCCCAGAAATGAAAGAAAAAGAGGAAGAGATGAATTTAAAGCAGTTCATGGTCAGAACCAATTCAGGCATCCTGTTGTTAGCAAAGGTTCCCCAAGCTAAAGGCAAAATATTGCTTACCCAAAAAAGGATTGTGTGAAAAGTAGGGGAGGAGAAAGTGAAGCCACAGGAGAGTCTATATGGCATTGTGGGGGTGATTGGAGAGAGAGAACCTGGAACTATCCAGTAGATTGGGGAAGCAAAGGAATAGGGCCTAAAGACACCCAAAGCAATGACTGCGACCACACAATGTTTTGCACTTCTTCCCCTGGTTCTTTCACTGTCCCACATTCCCTTCACCTCTGCTCCTGACTGACACTCGGGGTATGACCCACCAACAGAAGGCTGCCCTGGTCTTGGTCTTCACCTGCTTCCCACACTAGGACTCCTCCTACTTCTTCTGCTTCTCCTATCCTCCGAGCAGGGCCAAGACCTCTCCAAGGAGTTGGAAGCCCCCTGGCCACCGCCTTCTTACCCACATCCTGCAGACCTGTGCCCCTTGTTTCCTTGAAGGAGGTGACAGAACATGGCGATCCGTGCCCCTCAGGCCCACTCTTACTGAGAAGAACTCAGTTTCTCAGGGGGCCTTCCACCACTTCCCCTCTGCCTCACTGAAAGACTGGCCTCCCCTAGATACCAAAGCTGCAACAAGCATGGGAGGCGGTGGCCAGAGCCGAACCCCAGGATTGGGACAGACATCCATCCACACCCTACCCAAACCATGCAAATGCCTGGGTGACCCGGGATGCTCACCCGACCCAAATGGTGACTGGCACAGGAGCTCCAGTGCAGTGCCTCTGCCCTCCACTTCCAGCCAGGCCTGAGCCCCTGGTCCCTACCCAAGCCCCCTTCACCATGTACCCTCTGGCAGGGGGCAGCAGGCACAGGGGACAGCACTGCCCACTCACCAGCACATGTGGGGATGCATCCAAGGCAAGGCGCGATGCCTGGCTGAGTCTGATGTCCAGGCGCGGGCTCCTCCTTCTTCTGTACTGTACTCTGGATACGCGGACCTGAAGGGACCGCGGGGACAGCGGGGGCTTGCTGTGTGTATGTTGCCTTCTCCCCACGGGCTCTGGTGGACACCTCCATATTTTCCCAGAGTACAGTGAGTCAGTGAGAGAATAGGCTTCTTTTGAAATGGTTGAATCAGCAGCCCTAGTGCAATCCCCAGTTTAAACTAAAACAAAATAAAAAAACTGTCCAATGTAAAATCAATTTTGTTTTCTATCTTTGCACAGTGGTACACATGTGCAGTCTCTGTTATGTGAATGGTGGAGGCAGGAGGATTCCAAGTTCCAGTCCAGCCTGGGCAACATGGTGAAATCCATCTAAAAATAAATAAAGGACAGAAGATGTAGCTCCATGGTAGTGTGAAATCAATCCCTAGTTCTGCAAAGAATAATAACCACAAAGTAATAAAAATAACAAAATAATAATTGCAACAGCAGAATTTGTATCAATATAAAACTTAAAATTCACAGTTCCAGTATCCAATGGAAATTATCAGGAATGTCAAAATATCAGGAAAATATGTATAAAGAACAGTAAAATAATTCCACAAAAAATTACCCAGAAATATCTAAGAAAACTAATAAAGACACTAAACAATTATTAAAATATACATTTTATATGTTCAAGAGAGTAGAGGATGTAATGGCCTTCTTATAAAAATAAACCTCAAAAGACAAAAATATAGTGTGTGTACTGTGTGTCATTAATAGCTGACTAGACATCACAGAAAGAAACTTTAACCTGAAATAGAGAAACACTGCAAAAAATGATGAGTAGGGAAACATTTTTATATAGAATGAAAGATAAACTATAAAAAGAGACTATGTAAAAATAAAAATTTTTGACATTTAAAGACATTCTAAAGGAAATGCAAACACAAACCACACACAATTACAAAATATGTACAAAAAATACATTTATGCATGACAGGTGTAGAACCTTCAAAGCTCAATAAGGAAGAACTCATTTAGTGTGCACTTTTTTAAATTGACAAAATATTGGAATAGAAAATTCAAAGAAATGATAAAAGGCAAATAAAGACTTAAAAAGACATTAAATATTATTAGACACTACAGAAATTCAAATTAGAAAGAAAATAATATGCCAATACAAAACTAATAATTAGTCCAAAATTTCCAGAAAATTAAATGGTTTATGATTTTGGAAAAATTATTTGAACCATGTTTTTGTGTTACACACAAAATACTAGTATATTTATTCTCATTCTCTAGAGTTGTGCATGAGTCAGACCCACAAAAAATACATACTGGTTAAAAAATATAGGGTAATGATAATGATGATGGTAAAGGTGGTGATCATTGTTACTCTGATGTCTGACAAGTAGTGCTGAATAACTATTCAGTGAAAAACTTGAGACATGATTATTAGGTAATAGGATAAAAAACTATGACAAAATTTACTTTTTTCATTTTCTGCAATAAATAATATGTAACTGTAAGTTAAATTCCAATTAAATTAAGAAGTTTAAATGTTCACTATTGATAATAATTGAAGAGACTCCCCTCTTTTATTGGAGACTTTATTAAGGAAAATTAAAACTGGTACATCTGTCTTGAAATATATGTAAAAACATGATTGGACTCTCCACTCAAACAGTATGATTGAGCACTATGATTTATCTGCACATTCCCTACAAGAGACTCATGCCAAGTTAAAGATGCACAAAGTTGGAAATTACAGTATAGAGAAAAAGATTCTACAGTATAGAGAAAAAGATTCTATGAAATTTGAAACCAAACCAAACAAAAATGCAAGGTAATCGCTATGTATAATTCAGAAAAAAGCTTTAAATCAATCACAATATTAAAAGACAAAGATGGTAAATGTAGACTGATAAAGGAATCAATGTATCTGAAGAATTTAATGATAATAAATATATATGCTCTTGCCATTACAGCACTTAAATATGTAATCAGTCATTGGTAGATTTGAAGAGAGAGCTCGGTTGCATTCCAGTGTACTGGGAGTTTAAAATAACCCACATTCAACAATGCACCATAAGGAAATATTCAAAATAATTGCATGCCCAAGAAATGTACTATAGAATAAATAAATACCTTAATGTCTATGTATATAAGATGCTCTTATCCTTGAAAACAATTTTCAAAATCAAAACACAAATTTTCCTCTATTGAAAGATCATAAATTGCTGATATATACCATGAGTATGCCCTATTTTCAGTAAATTAAATTATGGAAGGACAAAATTGATTATAAAATTAGAGAAGATTTTATTTGAATTGAAAAAATATATATTCCAATATGATATCATTATACTTAAAATATTATATTTAACCTCTCATAGTAAATAGAATAGGAAAAATGAATTAAAATAAGATACTGCTTGTAAGAAATACTACTGAATAATGGATAACAGTAGTGAATGCTAATTTAAAGAAATTATTCTTGGGTCTGGGGCTATGACTCAGTGGAAGAGCACTTGCCTTGCATGTGTTAGGCCCTGGCTTAAATCCTCAGCACCACATAAGAATAAATAAATAAAGATATAAAAAAAGAAATATTCTTATAGGCATATAATCTGTAAGTGCACTTTTTATATATAATATATGTCATGATATTTTAATTAAATTTATTATAAATTTATTCATGATGATATAATAAAAATAATTATTTTTTTTCTTACAAATCCCACTTATCTCATATTTCCATGGTATGTCCTAAAGACAAGACTGGAAGTAACGTATATAAAAATATCCACTTATAAGATTATGAAATTCACATAGTCATGTGTATGAATAAAATTCCAGTGAATCTAGTGTATCAGACGTTCAGAGAAATTGTTGCAATTTTAAAGAAATTAGCATCTGGCCTCAATATGATTTCATAAATCTTGCACTTCCTTTCCAATTTATTTTATTTTTCCACATTTTTATTGATGTATAATTATTTTATTTTAAATCTTCCATTGATGTTTCCAGATGACCAATGACAAGTAACTTAGTTATCTGTGCATTTTCTAATATTCACCAGTGAGTATCTTCTGCTTCTCCTGTTAACAAATAAACTCGTTAAATGCCTTCTTTATTCAATCATTTATGTATTCAATTAAGGAAATGAACTTTAATATGTATTGAATGACACATTTTCTTCTGAAATTCTTTGTCTACACTTGTAAAGGGCATCTCAGCTTCAATGCATCCATAATTCACACTAAAACTTCTTCTGCCCCAAGGTAAATTTGGAAAGTGAAAGGTTTTCCCTATTTTATTGATTCATACTTTTGAATATCTAGTTTCTACATTAGAAACACAAAGTTTCAATTTCCACTGATAAATAATGAGATGTCTTAATTTTGTTAAAAGCCAGAGAATGGAATAGAGGAGATGTTAAGAAAGCAATTCAACTAACAGTTCCAAAAGAACAGAGAAATCAGAGCAAAAATAACTGCTCCTAACTTCTAAGTTTACCTTTCAAACCTCCATTCAAAGTCCCAGGAGCATGTGCATCAAGGTGCTTTACATTCCCTAACAGTCAAGGAGCAGCAGCTCTTCTTACATTCCCAAACTTGTCCTATCCTCAAAATTTTCTAACTTTGCATTGTCCTCTTCTCATCTGGAGCCAACATAGGTTCAATATGAGCAATATATGTTCTTCTCCATAAACTTCCATTATAAAATACTCTGGTCTTTTAGAGCTGGAAGACAATTTCCCAAGTGCTTCTTTTCCATAATTCTGGTGGCTTAGGTAGTGTGTCTCAGGACCAATCCTTTTTCTCTAGCATTTTTTGTACTCAATGAATCCTTTAAAAACATTTCTCTCTGAGAGAACTCTTGGTTTTTAGAATGTTTATTCAACATCTTAAAAATATTATAGCCTACATGATGTGTGTTTTCTGCCTATTTCAAGTCCTAATAAATTGGAAATCATTAGCTCTTCTACATCTTTTCTTACACCAAATAGACAATTCCACCTAGTTTCTCCTGAAGAGCTGTTTTCTTAGTCATTTCACTAAGTGCAAATTTGTCATTGAACATGTCTTCCACACTATAGCAAAACAGTATTATGAAATAGAAATACAAATGTCCCCCACCAGATCAGCACACTGATTCAAAACTTTAATGACTTTTTTTGCTAAAATATTTCTACTGATATTTTTAAGATACATGACAGGAACATACGTGTTTGGCACTTGCCTTTTTTGTAACATTATCTCCATTAGTGCACAGTCAAATATGCATTCCATGATTTTACAGTAATGTTTGCCAGTGTCTCTTATAATTTATGCTGTCTTTCTGAGGAGAGTCTATCACTCCTTTTCATCTTCCTGAAAGAATATTTGCACTTCTCCTCACCTACCTATTACAAACACTTCATAATTTGATCTATTTGTGATCCAATTGAGAATACTTTTTCTCAGTCTCTAGACTAAGATTATAATCTATCCTGTACGCTCCCACAGCATATGGGAGAGATTAAGTACTCATGGTTCCTAGCATAGGAGGGTGTATGTTGTCAACAATAATTTATGTATTTTATGTATTTCAAAATAGAAAACAGAAATTTGAATGTCCCCAAAACAAGACTTGATTCACATTCCAGGTAAGAGATTTTCTAAGTATCCTGATGTTTATACACAAATCAAAATATTATATGTGTGACCCATAAATGTGTACAATCATCATGTATCATTCAACATTTTTTTAAATGGATAAATACTAAATACATGTTTGGGAAAGGTAGAATTGTCACTGGTCCCAAGGGCATAATGAAGGATGTCACTTCATAGTGGTCAGTGATGAATGCCACATGCCTTATCAAGAGCTGATCTTTTATTGTCATAGCTTCATCTCAGTTTTTAGTGATTTAAATTTTTTGACTTATCTGTCTTCATTTTCCTCTTACATACAAATATTTTATAACCTTCATTTATTCTATGGGTTTTTCAAAAGATTTTACCATTTCTATATTTTTAATCTATCTCCCTTTTACTTCATTTATCTCTAATTTATATTTCCAGAAGTAATTTTTCTCTTGACCCCTGCATTGGACTCTTACTAATCTAATAAAGCTTTCTTCTTGGATATTGTATAAGTAGCTCAACTTCAACCAGTAACTCATATGACATGTTTTTCTTATTTGGAAGGCACTGGGCACTTGAACACTGAACTACATCCCCAGACCTATTTTGTAATTCTTCTAAGGTCTTCTCCAATTTCTTTCTTCAGTGTTCTTTAATTTTCATTATAGAAGTACTTCACCTCTTTTCCTAGATTGATGCCCAAGTATTTTATTTATTTTTGAGTTTACTGTGAAAGGTATAATTTTCCCAATTTCTTTTTCAGCAGATTAATCATTGCAGATAAGAATGTCACAGATTTCTGTGTCAACATTGCATCCTGCTATTTTCCTCAATTTATTTATGTATTCTAAAAGTTTTCTGTTGGGTTTTGCTGGTTATCTAAATATAGGATCATGTAGTCAGCAAACAGAAATAATTGTAACTGTTTTTTTTTTTTCTATGTATATTTAGTTTTCTACTTTTGCCTAATTGGTCTGACTGAAATTTCAGGGACTATGTTGAATAATACTGGGAAAAGTGAGCATGCTTGCTTTCTCTGTTTTTAGAGAAAATGCTTTCAATTTCTCTTCTTTTGTAGAATGCCTACCTTAGGTTTATCATATATAACCTTTACAATGTGTAGGTAATTTTCTTTTATCCCTAGTTCCTCTAGTATATTAAAAATGTGTGTTCTACTTTTTCAAGTGCTTTTCCTATATCTCTTGAAATAACCACATGATTCGTACCCTTATATTGATTTATGTGTTGTGTTACATTTACTGATTTCCATATGTTGAACCAACATTGCATCCCTTGTATAAATCCCACTTGATTGTGATGCACTTGATCTTTTAATGTGCTTTTCTGTGCTGTTTCCAAATATTTTATTAAGAAATTTTGTATCCATGTTCAATAAAGATATTGGTCTGTAGTTTTCTTTCTGTTTATTCTGTTTTTTTATTACTGTGATTAAAAGACCCAACCATAATAATCGTAGAGGAGGAAAAGTTTTCTGGAGGGATCATGGTTTCAGAGGTATAAGTCCATGGAAATCTGGCTCCATTCCTTGGAGCTTGAAGTGAGGCAGAACATCATGGAAGAATTGTGTGGAAGAGATAAGCTGCTCTCATGATTATTAGGAGAGAGAGAGAGAGAGAGAGAGAGAGAGAGAGAGAGAGAGAAAGAGAGAGAGAGAAAGTTTACTCACCAGATACAAAACATATATCCCAATGTCATGCCCCAATATTCCACTTCTTTCAGCCACTCCCTATCTGCCTTCAGTTACCACTCAATTAATCCTATCAGGTGAATAAATCACTAATTGGTTTAAGGCTCTTATAACCCAAACATTTCTTCTCTGAACATTCTTGCATTTTCTTTGCCTGGTTTTAGAGTCAGAGTAATACTGGCTTCATAAAATGTGTTAGGTACTGTTTCCTCATTTTCTACTTCATTGAATAATTTGAGGAGGATGACATTAATTCTTCTTTAAATGTCTGGGAAAACTCACTGAGAAACCTTCAAGTCCTGGACTTTTCTTTCTTGGCAGACTTTTCATAGGTACTTGAATCTCTTTATTTGATATGGATCTGTTTTTTATATCCTTATGGTTCAATATGTACAGGCCATTTGTCCCTTGGAATTTATCAATATCTTCAAGATTTTCTAGCCTTTTGGAGTATAAATTTTCAAAATATTTTCTGATGATCCTATGGAATTCAGTAGTATCTTTGGTGATATTTCTTTTTTATCTCAAATTTTATTAATTTGATGTTTGTCACTTTTTCTTTTGGTAGTTTGCCTAAGGATTGATGAACCTTATTTATCCATTGAAAAAATCAACACTTCAGTTAATTGATCTTAGTTTTTTATTCTAAATTTCATTGACTTTGACTGTTTTAGATCATTTCACATCTTGTGCTGATTTTGATGTTGGTTTGTTCTTTTTCTAGGGCCTTGAGATGTAACATTAGATTATTTGGTCTTTCTATTCTTTTAATGTATGAACTAAATGATATAAACTTTGCTTTTAGAATTGCCTTCATAGTATTTTAGAAATTTTGATATGTTGTATCACCACTCTCATTTATTTCTAAAAACAAATTTATTTTCCCTTAAATTTTTCTGCTGTCTATTCATCCTTCAAAATGTATTATTTAACATCCAGTAGTTATGATGATTTCTGTTTAGATTATCATTGATTTCTACTTTCAGTCCATTATGGTCTGATAGAACACACAGTATTAAATCTATTTTTTTGGTCTTTGCAGATTTACTTTCTAACCTAAAATACTGTCTCAGTTAGAAAATACTTCATGTGCTTCTAAGTTAAAGTTATTTCATCGATAAGATATTCTATAGATATCTTTTTGGTTTCTATTATTACTTGTAGTTTTTAGTTCTATAGAATATTTACTTATTTTGTTTGCATGATCCATTCAGTGGTGAGAGAGGTGAATTAAAGCCACCCCACAGTATTGTAACATAGTCTATTTGATTCTTCATATTAAGAAGTGTGTGCTTTATAACATAGATACTCCATTGTTCATGGCATAGATATTTACTTTTATTACACATTCTGATGTGCAATTCCCATATGAAGTATGAAATGACCTTTTTTGTCTCTTCTGAATAATGTTGAATTAAATCCACTTATCTGATATAAAAAATAGCTACTCCTGCTTGCTTAGGGGACCCATGTGAATGTTATGTCTTTATTCATCCTTTCACCTTCAGTCTGGGTGA
The DNA here is from genome assembly GCF_902686445.1 of Sciurus carolinensis. NCBI lineage: Eukaryota > Metazoa > Chordata > Mammalia > Rodentia > Sciuridae > Sciurus > Sciurus carolinensis. The sequence goes on along the minus strand of NW_025920517.1, from coordinate 8,242 downwards.
AGTGAGTCTCTTGATGGCTGAATATTGTTGAGATCATGCATCTGACTGGTTTCCAGTTGAGGCTGGAAGCAGACACTTCCTGTTGCCTAGGCTCTAGGAATTTTCAGCCTTAATTGAATTTCCTCTGACTGTCTTCACAGGTATCTTCAGCGTAAGATTCCTAGGGTGTTCAGGGAACTTATCCTAGAAGTCTTCTATTTACAGCTTCCACCATTCAGGAATTGGGTCTGTATATCACAATATATTCAGGCAGCTTCCCTCTGGTATGACCCCATGATCTCAGTGGCATTTGCTAGGCTTCTGATGGTGCCTCCCCACAATATTACTGGTTAAGGATTCTTTTGTCCTAATGAATCCACTTTCCTTTCCTGGAGGTGTAAGTTGATTTGTTTCTTTTTCTCTGAGTTGCTCTTGTACAGAATTTTGGTCACAGTCATAAAACAATCTGACTAAAACAGTCAGATACTGGTCACTAATTTTGGATTAATATGCAAAATCCTGTATTAAGCCTTAAAATGAATAAATAAAACATTTGATTTGAATATGAGAATTTCAAGCTGCCTTTGAGAAGTTAAAAGAGACTCATGATACTCCCTGTCCTGCATCTTCCTGAAACAAAAAGGTTATAAAAGACTATATAATAGAGATGAGAAACAAGGTACACTCCTTGCAATTCTCAGGTTGACCATACAATGAAAAGAGATTTCTCCTTTCTGGGGGTGTGATTGCTACTTGTGATCTACAACAAGAGGTTGAGAAATCTACTCTCAACCATTTCTTTAGGGAAAAATACATCTCAACAGAGTGCAGCACAGATGAGAAATTTCAAAAGATTTCACAAAGGAGGAAATATTAAAATGACAAAGAAAACCCATGAATATGAGTGTAAAGCAATAGTATTCAAGGACTATTGATTGAAAGATGCTAGGATATGAGTATATTTGTATAATAATAAAAGTGCTATTGTATCCCCTATTCATACCACATAACCCATTTTCACACACTAAATATAAATATAAGAGTTATGAAAAGTGAAATATAAAAGAAAATATAAAGCATTCAAAGTTGACATAAGAAATGTGACAGGATACATATGGTGGTGCACAACAGAAATATTCAATACTCTAGAAGCTAAGGCAGGAGGATCACAAGTCTATGGCCAACCCAAGAAACTTAACAAAGTGTGTCTGAAAATAAAATTTTAAAAAGAGCTGAGGATGTAGTTCAGTAATAGTACACCAATTGCAATCCCCAATATCTCAAAAGGGAAAAATAAAAACAAAAAAGTTATTTCTTTTCAAATTTACACAAAATAATAATTTTAAATTCATAAATTGTGTAATATTAAAATAAGAGTTTCATTCATCAAATGATTCCATGAAATGGTGTGCAGAAAAATGACCTAATTGCCTCCTACATAATCAAACACTTAGAAGAAGAATCATACAGACTGTAAAATAAAAGCAGGCAAGAGACTTAAACAGTCACTTTAATAGACCATATATAAGTGTTCCATAATCATGAAAAACTAAACATCTTTAGAAATTAGGTAAAGTAAAATAAAGTCACATCATACAAACAAAGTTAAACAGTATTGATGAACATGTGAAAGAAAGGCATTCTCATAAAGGGAAGATATAGTTTAAAAAACTATTATCCTTGTGCAGAATTCTTTTCAATCAAACATAATGATACACCACCACCAGAAACAGAGACTAAAATTACAATGCCTGTACATATAAAGACCAAACCATATTCCTTCTGAGTTGAAACCCAGGGCCATGGTTAAAGAGGATGCATGTTTAGGAAGAAATGAATAAACTTTGAAAAATAATGGTTCTAGAAGTTAGACACATTTTTTTCATTTTCAGTTTGACAAATACTAAAAAAAAAACACCATTTATATTTTATAAAGTTATCACATGAATGTTGTATTTCATATGTAAAAATATTTAAAAACATGCAGAATTTGAGAAACTAAAAAGGCACAGAAGTACATCAAAGAACCAATTGCTCACCTTATGTATAGATGGTGAAACTATCATAAGAATGACCATTTTCTCCATGTCAACTATAATAATACCTCAATGAAATTAAAGAAGAGAACAATGCAAAAACATCCAAAATTCTCTGGAAGTTTATCCATAAATATATTAGCCAAGAACTCTCTGAAATATAAAAGCAAAGTACCAGCTATCATTACCTGATACTAATATATGTTATAAAATTATAATATTGTGGTAATATAAAGACCAAGAAATCACAATAGAGAAAATTAGCTAGGTAAATCCATATGTACCTAAATATTATTTTTACTGTTATGGGTATTAAAAGGCCTGTAAAATACAATCATATCAAGAAAAATTTTTAATGTGAAAAAATGCTACAATCCAACCAAAAGGTAGGTATTAGAACTAGAGGCCCAGACCACTGGTTGGGATTGTGTTAAGAATGCATGCAATACTGGAATGATATCTAAGCACCACCCACCAGGAAGCAGATATTAAGAGGAATGATTACAAAAATAAAGCAAAATATGAGTCTCCTGACAGATACACCAAATCAATATTTACTCCTGTTTTGAAATTGTCTTAAATTTATAAATTAATAGAGGTATATAAAACAAAATAATCTACCATCAGATGAGTAGGAAAGGTTGGTTCCTACTAGGACATTGTCATTTCTTGAGCAATGATCCTTATAATGGGGATGGGATACTTAAATTTACTGTCACCTTGAGTAAAGGAAGACAGTTAGGGTCATAAATATAGCACATATAATTCTAAATCTTCTTTAGTTTCAGTTTTAATTTAACTAGTGCACACAGAGAAAGAGACTAGCTATACATGAGTATAAAGATCAGAGAAAAGGAGTGGTTTTCTAGGAAAATGAAGAGCCCTGGATTTTATTTTATGGAAACAGGGAAGAAGTGGAGTTAAAACTCAAGGGTTCCAATTTTCCCTAAAAAACATTTGCCAGCATAATCTGCAAAAGGCTGTTGCTAACAGTTGAGCTTCTATCTATCCAGCACCAAAGAGTTAACAAGGGAAATACAGTCCATGACTGGCAGCCCAAGTGGAAGTGAAGTACTTCATGAGCCCTTTTTCTCAGTTCACCTCACTAATAACTCCAGGACTAAGAAATTATTTCTGTAACAAATTTGTCTGAAATTCAAATTTTTCCATTCAGTGAACTACATCCTAAATCTTCAGACTTTGGGAGCAATGACAAATGCAGATGTGCATATCTCAGTATATCACAAAGAAGAGGCTCCATATTGGTATGTAAGCATTTCATGTGCTAAAATCCCCACCAGGAGTGACTAAAAAGGAATAAAAGTACAGATCCCTGTTTATTGCTAAAATAGGATCACATCACCTTCATTCAATGAGTATAAGGTGACCTCAATTCTAACAAACTTGCATCATGAATTTAGGGCACCATTCAACTACAAGAGCTTCTGTGACCTGAGTGCAGCTGTTAGAATGGCTACTATCAAAAAGTGGAAGAATAACAAGTACCCCAATTATATGGATATGGAAGAAAGAAACACTTTAAACTGCTACAAATGAATTTAGTAAAACCAATTTTTAAAAAGCCTTGATATTTGAAAGTTCTTTAAAAACTAACACAATATTAATAATTTTGGGTGTATTTCCAAAGTATTTGAAATCAGTATGTTAAATAAATGATTGTATTCTCATCTTCACTGCAGCAGTATTCACAGTAGCCAAGGTCAAGAAACAACTGAAGTGCATTTTGGATGAAAGGTACCCCAGGAGATTTCTTTTAGCTTTGGAACACTCAGCTACTTCCCTGAAAAACTAGACCACCTAAGTTAAGTCTGCTGTCTAACAAGATAAGACCCAAGTACTGATATTCACTAGACTCTGAAGAGATATTAGATGTGCCATCTGTGGGATTCTCATAGCAGACTGTTCTGAAACACAGTACCAGGAAAATATCAGAGAGGGAAGGAGAATTTTCTCACATGATTTCCATCAGGTCAACTCTCTACCCAAGGACATTTTGACAAGGTATCTGGCCTTGGAGAGATAAAAGGAGATTATCAGCACATATTTTTACAAAGATCAAGTGATTTTTCTCTACTTTTCCATCATGTGAAATTCTCATAAATAATGACAACAACAAAAGCCTTTGCTTTTGTCTTTTTTGATGGTACTGGGGATTTAACACAGGGTCATGTTAAATATGAGTTACATACCCAGTCTGTGTTTTAAAAATTTGAGACAGGTCTTTCTAAGTTGCCTATGCTCAACCTAAATTTCTGATGTTGACCTTGGAAATGCAATCTTCATACATTAACCAACTGAGTCTCTCGGATTTTATGCATTTGTCATTGCACTCAGCTACAAAATAAATCCTTTAGAAAGTTCTATGAAGCTCTTGGTAAAAAAAAATTTAAAAAATAATTGGCTCATTTTAAATGTATTAGGAGAAAATAATTGAGAACATTGAGGTTAGGAGAAGTTGTCATTGAAAGTTGTCATTGAAAATATGAACAGCGAATTGGAAATTTTAAGATTTTATATATATATATATATATATATATATATATATATATATAAAGGTTTTAGCTCTGAGGCAGGTATTTTTCAATTTCTGGCCATGGTTCATTCCACTCTAGGTACCAGAAAGCAAGCAAAATATATTAAAATTACACATACACATGCACACACACACACACACACTCTTATTTCACATTTTGTTTCCCATATATTTAGAACATTCAGGAGGATTCAACCAGGGTTGCACACACCTGTAATCCTAGCAACTCATGAGTCTAGGCACAATTTTAAGGCCTGACTCAGAATCTGTTTCAAATTAAAAATAAAAAGTACCAGGGACATAGCTCAGTAGTAAAGACCTCTGGGTTCAAAGCACAGCATCACCATCCCACCAAAACAGAAGAATGATCTCAGGAAGAAGGAAGAACTGAGAAACACAGACTACAGATCACAACTCTCCTCATGCGGGAAAACAATACATGGAGTTGCAATTCTGATGATCTTACCTCTCCACAATCCACAACACAATCTGGGAAGGTGTTGGAATGCTGGCATATATGTGCTCAAATAGGACTTCAGATAGTGGCTGAAAATATTCTGCAGAAACATGACATCCTACTGCTGACTTATGCCCCACTCGAGTGGCCAGTGAGGATTCAAAATTAAAGATCAAATCCTTATTTTGCAATTTGGCCTTAGACCTAATTGCCAGTCTATGGTACTTTTCTTCCTATGGTGAAAGCCCCTAAATGAGCAAGTGGACTTGAAATCAAGATGAATGTTCTTGCCACTCATGGTGGCACACACCTATAATCCTAGCAGCTTGTAAGGCTCAGTTAGGTGGATTGCAAGTTCAAAACCAGACTCAGCAACTTATCAAGAACCTGTCACTAAATAAAAATTTTAAAGGTGCTGGGGATGTGACTCAGTGGTTACATGCCCCTGGGTCCAATCCCTAGTACAAAAAATAATTGTCTAATTTAAAAGCCCAAACACCTCCACTACACCACATGACTCATAAAACTTTTCTTATTATTCAGAACTTGGTGACCCATTTTTTAAAAAGCAGGATTTCTAAGGGTGTGTGTGTGTGTGTGTGTGTGTGTGTGTGTAATTTTAATATACTTTGCTTGCTTTCTGCTATATGGAATGGAATGGAATGGACCATGGCCAACATTTGGAGGGAGAAAACCTACATCTGGAAACTTTCTGCTTAAAGCTCCCTGCTTTCAGGCAGGGGGTAGCTCCAGTTGGTAGAGTGCTTGACTTGCAAGCACAAGGCCATGGGTTCAATCCCAGTACTGGAAGAAAAAGAAAAAAAGAGCTCCCTGCTTTCATTCAGGGCAGTGTCTCTCCAATTTTTTGAACCTGACAAGAAATACAGATAAGAAATTATATTACTCACCTGTAAAAAAAGCAAGTAAAGAATTGCCTGAACCTTTTGAATATACACATTATGCCCATATATTCCACATAAACAAAGCCTTTTATATATCTGATTGTTTTGGGGGTCCTTTTCTAGGACCTGGGAAAATCCTGGTTCAGTTTGTAACAAGGAATGACACCAGGAGAAGTAATCCAAACTCTCCTGTACAAATCAGCAAAAAATACAGGTTTCTAGGTCACAAAAAAACATAGTTGATAAAGGAATGGAACAGACAATGCTTTTATTGGGGACATGAAGTAAAAGCAGTGCAAAGAAACACAATTAGTTGTACCACCTTGAACCATCAGTGATTTGGAAATTGGAATTCAGACAAGAAAGATAAAAACTTTTATGCTGGGACTGTGGATGACATTGGTTCCTACAGTGAAAAGGTATTACAAATTTGGAAAGAAAATTCAGGTGAATGGCAAATAATAGTTAAACAATTAGTATCTGCAGTCTTTTCCAGGTGGTTTGTCAACTATGGCCACAGCACATACATGTATTACTAGCCTCCATGAAGAGCATTTTTCATCTGTGTTCTCTAAAATTATTTCTCATTATAGAGATGAGTAAACACAAGTTTCTGGATACTAAATGGCAACTCAGTTGCACAAAGAGAACTACCCAGAGACAGAACTAAATGAAATCCCTTCAAAACTCCTCAAAGCCTGATTTGCTCCTGATGTAGAAGATGTGTCTGAAGAAATATTTTCACTCCATTTTGTAAAAAGTACCTAGAGAAGACATCCCAAGACCAACACAAATGTTTTTACCTACTTTCATGTTAAGTAACTCTTCAAAAACTGAGCTATCAACCTAGAATCCTTATGAGGTAAGTGCATGGAGATTACAGAGTGCAAAAAAGCACATCATAGGTACAGAGTCTGAGTATGACTCAGAAGAGAAATAAATATAAAAGGCTCATAAATTTTAAAGAAAATATATGTATTTCTAAAAATAAATGTCCATTTATTGCTATTTCTACAACATATCATTCATAAAACAATAGATTATAATGCATATTTCTTGGAATGCCAAATCTTATCCTATATGATTTTATATTAAAGTCCTAATTCCAGATAATACAATGCAAGATTCACTGTTAAAAACATTAAAAAAAATTTTCAAGGAAAGAGTGGATGTTTTTGTGAATGTGTCATTCAACAATTTACTTAACAAATGATGTTGAGGGAATATGTTCATTTTCCTGCATCCATCAGGAAGTGAGATTTTTCTTATCTATATTTTCTGTTAGAATTTCAAAAATTGAGCCCTGGAATTTCATTTCAAATAACCTCCAAATACAAAGCATACAAGATATCTACAATACAAACCCAGGGGAATAAAAATGTAATTTTTTTATTAATTAAATGCAAAACCTTTTTTTTTCTTGAAATCCTATTTTATCTACCTTTTTAGATACATTTTCTTAACTTTGAAACCAGAAATCACAAAAGAAATGCAGACAAATGACTTGAACTGCCACTTAATACAGGAGCTATCTATATCTAGGTCTTCAATAATCATAAAAAAACAAAATCTAAAGGAATACTAAAATATTTATAGAAATATAAAATTCCATCACAGGCAAAATAATATTGATGATGATATAAAACACATGAATATTCATAAACTCAAGGACTTCATTATTATTTGTGGAAATTCTTGATATTGAAGATATATGATGCTCATTGTCACATACTTCCTAAAATTACAGCATATGTGACCATGATAACAGGTAAGACCACAACAGTACTCATCCAAACATCAACCATGCACCGCAGGGGCATGGTTCAAGTGAATGCAAATTTTGGAAGAGATTAATAATTTTCTGTGGGAAAAATGATTACTAGGAGCCAGTCAAATTTTTAGTTATAGTATATGCAGTTTAAGAAATAGTAAAAAACACTATGCTTAAGTTTTATATGTGTGCAATATGCATGTGCACATTTCACATGTATACATGTTTAGAAAGAAAATATGTAGAACTTATGAGAAAATAAGTATCAGCAGAAGCACATTAAACACTCATTTACATATCCCATGTGTAGATGATAAAACTCATCATTACAAGGAAGACAATTTTTCCCTATATTTACCTACAATGTACCCAATAAAACTGCTATGTTCCTATATGCATATATCACATTTAATTCTAGTTTTATGTGTACCTATAAAGCAGTAATGCATAAAACTATAAATAAATGGAAAATAGGAGAAGGTAGGAGGAGAGGGAAAGAGAAACTACTGGGTAATGAAGTGGAGCAAACTAAATTTCATGCTT
>NW_025920516.1:0-68417 GCF_902686445.1 Sciurus carolinensis | reverse complement strand
ATTGGGATTTTAATTGGAATTGCATTGAATCTGTATAGCACTTTAGGTAGTATAGCCATTTTGACAATATTAATTCTGCCTATCCAAGAACATGGGAGATCTTTCCATTTTCTAAGGTTTTCTTGAATTTCTTTCTTTAGTGTTCTGTAGTTCTCATTGTAGAGGTCTTTCACCTCTTTTGTGAGATTGATTCCCAAGTATTTTATTTTTTTTGAGGCTATTGTGAATGGGGTAGTTTTCCTAATTTCTCTTTCTGAAGATTCATCACTTATGTATAAAAATGCATTGGATTTATGAGCATTGATATTGTAACCTGCTCCTTTACTGAATACACTTATGAGTTCTAAAAGTTTTCTGGTGGAATTTCCAGGTTCCTCTAAATATATAATCATGTCATCAGCGAACAGGGATAGTTTGAGTTCTTCTTTTCCTATTCGTATCCCTTTAATTTCTTTGGTTTGTCTGATTGCTCTGGCTAGAGTCTCAAGGACGATGTTGAATAGAAGCGGTGAAAGAGGGCATCCCTGCCTTGTTCCAGTTTTTAGGGGGAACGCTTTCAGTTTTTCACCATTTAGAATGATATTAGCCATGGGCTTAGCGTAGATTGCCTTTATAATGTTAAGGAATGTTCCCACTACCCCAATTTTTTCTAGTGTTTTGAGCATGAAGGGATGCTGTACTTTATCGAATGCTTTTTCTGCATCTATTGAAATAATCATGTGATTCTTAACTTTAAGTCTGTTGATATGGTGAATGACATTTATTGATTTCCGAATGTTGAACCAACCTTGTATCCCTGGGATAAAACCCACTTGATCGTGGTGCACTATCTTGTTAATATATATTTGTATGCGATTTGCTAAAATTTTGTTGAGAATTTTTGCGTCGATGTTCATTAAGGATATTGGTCTGAAATTTTCTTTTCTCGATGTGTCTCTGTCTGGTTTAGGTATCAGGGTGATATTGGCTTCATAGAACGAGTTTGGGAGGGTTCCCTCCTCTTCTATTTCATGGAATACTTTGAGGAGTATTGGAATGAGCTCTTCTTTAAAGGTTTTGTAGAACTCAGCTGAGAACCCATCTGGTCCTGGATTTTTCTTTGTTGGTAGGCTTTTGATGACCTCTTCTATTTCATTGCTTGAAATTGGTTTATTTAAGTTGTGTATGTCCTCCTCGTTCAGTTTAGGTAATTCATATGTCTCTAGAAATTTGTTGATGTCTTCGAGGTTTTCTGTTTTGTTGGAGTATAGATTTTCGAAATAGCTTCTAATTATGTTTTGTATTTCACTCGTGTCTGTTGTGATGTTTCCTTGTTCATTCCGAATTTTAGTAATTTGAGTTTTCTCCCTCTTTCTCTTTGTTAGTGTGGCTAAGGGTTTATCAATTTTGTTTATTTTTTCAAAGAACCAACTATTTATTTTGTTAATTTTTCCAATTGTTTCTTTTGTTTCAATTTCTTTGATTTCAGCTCTGATTTTAACTATTTCCTATCTTCTACTACTTTTGGTATTGGTCTGCTCTTCTTTTTCTAGGGCTTTGAGCTGTAGTGTTAAGTTGTTTATTTGTTGATTTCTACTTCTTTTTTTGAATGCACCCCATGAAATAAATCTTCCTCTAAGTACTGCTTTCATAGTGTCCCAGAGATTTTGATATGATGTGTCTTTGTTCTCGTTTACTTCTAAGAATTTTTTTATTTCCCTCCTGATGTCTTCTGTTATCCATTCATCATTTAATAGTGTATTATTTAATCTCCAGGTATTGGAGAAGTTTCTGTTTTTTATTCTGTCATTTATTTCTAATTTTAATCCATTATGATCTAATAGAGTACAAGGTAATATCTCTATCTTCTTGTATTTGCTAACAGTAGCTTTGTGGCATAAAATATGGTCTATTTTAGAGAAGGATCCATGTGCTGCTGAGAAGAAAGTGTATTCATTCTTTGTTGGATGGTATATTCTATATATGTCCATTAAGTCTAAATTGTTCATTGTGTTATTGAGATCTATGGTTTCTTTATTCAATTTTTGTTTGGAAGATCTATCAAGTGGTGAGAGAGGGGTGTTAAAATCGCCTATTATTATTGTGTTGTGGTCTATTTGATTTCTGGAATTGAGAAGGATTTGTTTGACGTACGTGGATGAGCCAATGTTCGGGGCATAGATACTTATGATTGTTATGTCTTGCTGATTTATGCTTCCCTTAAGCAGCATGTAATGTCCTTCATTATCCCTTCTGACTAGTTTTGGTTTGAAGTCCACATTATCTGAAATGAGGATGGATACTCCAGCTTTTTTGCTGTGTCCGTGTCCATGGTATGTTTTTCCCCATCCTTTCACCTTTAGTCTATGGGTGTCTCTTTCTATGAGATGAGTCTCTTGCAGGCAGCATATTGTTGGATTTTTCTTTTTAATCCAATCTGCCAGTCTGTGTCTTTTGATTGATGAATTCAGGCCATTGACATTCAGGGTTATTATTGTGATATGATTTGTATTCCCAGTCAATTGACTCATATTTGTTTTTTGACATGATTTGGTTTCTCCTTTATTTGGCTATTCCTTTAGGCTAGCGCCTCCTGTTGCTGATTTGCATCGTTGTTTTTCATCTCTTCCTCATGGAATATTTTGCTGAGAATGTTCTGTAATGCTGGCTTTCTTTTTGTAAATTCCTTTAGCTTTTGTTTCTCATGGAAGGATCTTATTTCATCGTCAAATTTGAAGGTAAGTTTTGCTGGGTATAAGATTCTTGGTTGGCATCCGTTTTCTTTCAGGGTTTGGTAAATATTGTTCCAGGCCCTTCTGGCTTTTAGGGTCTGGATTGAAAAATCTGCTGATATTCTTATTGGTTTCCCTCTGAATGTAATTTGATTCTTTTCTCTCGCGGCCTTTAAAATTCTGTCTTTATTTTGTATGTTAGGTATTTTCATAATAATGTGCCTTGGTGTGGGTCTTTTGTAACTTTGTATGTTTGGAGTTCTATAAGCCTCTTGTACTTGGTTTTCCATTTCATTCTTCAGATTTGGGAAATTTTCTGTTATTATTTCATTGAATAGATTGTTCATTCCTTTGGTTTGTTTCTCTAAGCCTTCCTCAATCCCAATAATTCTTAAATTTGGCCTTTTCATGATATCCCATAATTCTTGTAGGTTCTGTTCATGATTTCTTACCATGTTTTCTGTTTGGCCAACTTTACTTTCAAGGTTAAATAATTTGTCTTCAATGTCTGAGGTTCTGTCTTCCAGGTGTTCTATCCTATTGGTTATGCTTTCTATGGAGTTTTTAACTTGGTTTATTGTTTCCTTCATTTCAAGTATTTCAGTTTGTTTTTTTTTTCAGTATCTCTAACTCTTTATTGAAATGATCTCTTGCTTCCCGTATTTGCTCTTTTAACTGTTGATTGCTGCGATCGTTTAATGCCTGCATTTGCTCTTTCATCTCTCCTTCAATGCCTGCATTTGCTCTTTCATCTCCTCATTTGCTTCCCTGATCGTTTTAATTACGTACATTCTGAACTCCCTTTCTGACATTTCTTCTGCTGTGCTGTCATTGGGTTTTATTGATGTAGTATCTAGGTTTGTTTGGGACATTTTCTTCCCTTGTTTTCTCATATTGGTCAGCTGTCAGTGGGACCCTGAGATATTGCAGTTTTCTGCTATTGGCTTATAGTGTCCCGGTAGATTTCCAGTGTATCACCTCCCAGCCTTCAGTAGCCTGATAGTTTGGAGGAATCTGATAAAGCAGCGCATCTGAAGAAAACTGCCCCAGCCCCCTACTGGTTCCACGGTTTGGAACTGGTTCTGTGCGGAAATGCTCTCACTGTGGGCCTGCACCGTGCAGCTGGCTGTGTGGGAGGAGCCCACTGCCGGAGTGTGGAAGGCTACCTTGGGAAGACTCTCGCTGCCCTGCCTGGCTCCGATAAGCCACCTCTATCTGGGCCTGCCACCCGGGCCGAGCTTTACCCAGTGGGCAGACTCACCTGTGGCTCTATTTCAGTCTGAGTCTCTCAATGCCTCCCCTTCTTAACTCCTGGGTTCTGGAGTGACTGGGGGTGCAGTCTCCCTCTAGGCCGCCATCTTGGATCGCCCCATGAAGAGAGCCTGCAGCCGGAGTGGGCAGAGCCGCCTGAAGAGGTCTCTGGCTGCCCTGCCCTGATCCCAGAGGCTGCTTGCAGATCGAAGCTCTCCGTTGGTTCGGGGACTTGTGGCTGGTTCTATGTAGAAAACCTCTCACTGGGCGGTCTGGTCTGAGAAGCTAGACTTGAAAGGAACCTCCCACTGCAGGGGTCCAGGCTACTCGGGGGGGTCTCTGGCTGCCCTATCCTGGTCCCTGAAGCTGCTTGTGTGCCGGAGTACGTTGCGCCTCAGTGGCTCGGGGACTCGGAGCTTGTTCTGGACAGAAAGGCTCCCACTAGCGGGCCAGTTCCATTCCGAGAACCTGGAGAAGCTGGCTGTGTGGGTGGGGCCCACCACCGGAGTGTGCAGGGCTGCCTGTGGATGACTCTAGCTGCCCTGCCCGGCTCCGATAAGCCACCTCTATCTGGGCCTGCCACCCGGGCCGAGCTTTACCCAGTGGGCAGACTCACCTGTGGCTCTATTTCAGTCCGAGTCTCTCAGTGCCTCCCCTTCTTAACTCCTGGGTTCTGGCGTGACTGGGGGTGCAGTCTCCCTCTAGGCTGCCATCTTGGATCGCCCCGTGAAGAGAGCCTGCAGCCGGAGTGGGCAGAGCCACCTGAAGAGGTCTCTGGCTGCCCTGCCCTGATCCCAGAGGCTGCTTGCAGATCGAAGCTCTCCGTTGGTTCGGGGACTTGTGGCTGGTTCTATGTAGAAAACCTCTCACTGGGCGGTCTGGTCTGAGAAGCTAGACTTGAAAGGCACCTCCCACCGCAGGGGTCCCGGCTACTTGGGGGGGTCTCTGGCTGCCCTATCCTGGTCCCTGAAGCTGCTTGTGTGCCGGAGTACGTTGCGCTGCAGTGGCTCGGGGACTCGGAGCTTGTTCTGGACAGAAAGGCTCTCACTAGTGGGCCAGTTCCGTTCCAAGAACCTGGAGAAGCTGGCTGTGTCCTTGTGAATTCTTGTGCCTATAAACTTATAAATTTTATTCACAAAGCCACAAATTCATAAGATATTTGACAAAAATACAAGTAAAATGAATATCAGAATTTTATATGGTAGAGTTGAAATATCAAAGTTATAGGGTTTTAGGAAGCTCTAATAATTGTTATTTCCAGTGGTGAAGACATTGTTTCCCTTTAGTCCTGCCCTTGTCAACATTTGATTGGGATTACCTAACACAAATCCAAACTTTTGTCCTATACTTCATATGGCTAATCATTTTAAGACTCAGGAATCTGCAAGATTAAAAATTGAACATTATAGTGCCTTTAACTAAAGAAACAATGCTACAAAATACCAAAAGCAAAAACACAAATGATGAATTTTGTGTTCGATTTTACGTAATAGATGTTCTTCCTTCCTGAGAGTAAAATGGTTTAGTGGGAAAAGTTTGACCCATGTAGCCAGAAGCTGGACTTAAATCTTGACTTTCTCCTTCACCAAACTTAAACAAGAAGTTCAACTCTCAAAAAGGTTTTTTATAAAATTTCCATAATAATACCCCATATGACTGCTAAAAGGTTTAAATGAGAAAATGTATTCAAAGCATTTAGACTAATGTCTTCCCTGTGTGAAGGTTAACTATTATTTTTGTTTCCCTTGAGTTGTGGACAATCAGTAAGTCATGGTTCAGGTGGGAGATCCTTATGCAGCAGTTCTGTGTTGCTCATTGAAGAGACCTGAGTGCTTTGGTGGCCAGACATGGAAGCCACAAGGTTGATTCCTGGTTATCAAACCAAGTGAGGTGACTCAAATTTTCATTTGAATAAGCAGGATGAAGGGGAATCACCTGACATCTGTAGAACCTAAATTACATGGGTAGAAACAGAGTTCTTAAGAGAATAAATAAGCTAAATAGTAAGGGTAACCAATGATGAAAACAAAAACAACCACATCCATTCAGAAAGAAAATTTATTTCCTCTTGTTTGGTCATGGCTCTGGAGAATTGTTTAATGTACATTTTACCCACAAAGCTGCATGTAATTCAATTTTATACGCAATTTATTTGTGTGTTTTCAAAGCTATAACACTGAGCGTTAGAGTGTTTCCTAAAGTTTTCTTAATAATCTTGGTTGATGAAATAAAGAATATGAAGGCATCACTGACTCCATAGCAGCAAAGAGAACAAAATTTATGGTCTTTACATAAAAGAAAGACATTTAAAAATTTCTTATCAGACTTCTTTGGCTCCCTTGCCCTGCTATGTTTATCTTATTGAGCATCCTTCCCTCAAATATGCAACCACTCGCTCTATAAGCAAGTATCCGTTGGCAAGTCTGTTGGCATAACTGAATAAAGTATGTCCTACCTGAAACTTCAGAAAAATTAAAGAATATTTGTAGCTACCTTGCACATCATTAAGGCTTATAATTATCAGGTAATAAGCAAATTAACCCCAGGCAGACACTGTACTTAATTTCCTCAATATTTCTGAGTATCTTTCTGGTTCCATTCATATTATTTACTTTGTTGTTATGTTTGGCCTTTCAAATGAGTCTGACACATTCTTCTCATTCCCAAGACTTAAGTGAAATGTCACCTTCTATAGAACCTTCTAACTCCATTCCATAGAATTACTCTAAAAATTTGTACTATCAATAGATAATTATTGTATGTCTACTATAGACCAGTACTGTGCTAGGTTCTGGGGAAAGAGCAATGAACAAGGCACACAGATTCCCTCAAAGAGCTTAGTATCTTATGAAAAGACAGACATTAAGAAGGTCATTACTGCATAGAGGAATAAATGGCCATAGTACGAATAATTCATTCTCTTTCCTGTGAGACCTACTAGCATGATTAACAATTTGCTAATTATAGTATAATTAAAATTTCTATTACAACTTAAGGTATTTTTTATTAGATCTTGGATGCTTTAACCAAGAGTAAATTTAAGAGAAAGGTGGCAAATAACATAAACAAGTGAAATTATCCTGGTTACTCAAGTATTCATACTTTGGGTACATAATTAAGGAAAGAAGTTAATTATTAATTATAATTGTAGGAAGCTAAATATCCAAATATAGAAACAGAACTGTAATAAATGTAATAAACTAAAACCTTAATATATGAGATAGAGTTGGGTGCAGAGCTAGTGGAACAGTGCTTGCCTACCATGTGTAAGATCCAGGGTTCCGAGGGATACATGATGGCGGACTAGTGGGTGACTGCATCTCCCATGGCTCCAGAACTCAGGATTCAAGAAGGGTAGGTATTCAGAGACTCTGACAATCACAGAGCTGCTGGATGAGTCTCCCACAGGGTGAAGCTCTGCCCGGGTGGCAGACTGGGACAGTGGGCAGCAGCCTTGGAGTGGGGCAGGGCAGCGAGTGACTTTCCCGAGCAGCCTGGCTCCCTCCAGCAGCAGGCCTGGTCCACAACCAGCTTCTGGGAGCAGGCCCGCTCAGTGAGAGAGTGTCCCTGGGCAGAACTAGCCCCCAGCCCTGGACCCAGTGGCAGGCCCTGTCTACAGGCGGATTCTTGCACCAGGGAAGGGCAGTGAAAGGCTTTCCTGAGCAGCCAGGCTCCCTCTGGTGGCAGGCCTGGTCCACAGCCAGCTTCTCAGAGAAGGCCCGCCCAGTGAGAGGTTTTCAACTCAGAGCCAGCCCCCAGCCCTAGACCCAGCAGCGGGCTAGGGGCAGCTTTCTTCGGAAGCACTACATTAACAAGTTCCTCCAAGACTACTGAAGGCTGGGAGGTGATATACTGGAAGTCTACAGGGACACTATAAGGCAATAGAGGAAATCTGCAATATCTCAGAATTCCACTGATACCTGGCCAATATGAGGAAACAAGGGAAGAAAATGATCCAAACAAACCGAGATGCTATATCAATGAAACCCAATGACAGCATGGCAGAAGAAATGTCAGAAATGACTTCAGAATGTACATAATCAAAACAATCAGGGAAGCCAATGAGGAGATGAAAGAGCAAATGCAGGCATTGAAGGATGAGATGAAAGAGCAAATGCAGGCATTGAATGATCACACCAATTGACATATAAAAGAGCAAATACAGGAAGTAAAAGATCATTTCAATAAAGAGTTAGAGATATTGAAAAAAAAAAAACCCAAACAGAAATCCTTGAAATGAAGGAAACAATAAACCAGATTAAGACTCCATAGAAAGCATAACCAATAGACTAGAACACCTGGAAGACAGAATCTCAGACATTGAAGACAAAATATTTAATCTTGAAAACAAAGTTGACCAAACAGAGAACATGGTAAGAAATCATGAACAGAATCTACAAGAACTATGGGATATCATGAAAGGGACAAGAATTATTGGGATTGACGAAGGCACAGAGAAACAAACCAAAAGAATGAACAATCTATTCAATGAAATAATATCAGAAAATTTCCCAAATCTGAAGAATGAAATGGAAAATCAAGTACAAGAGGCTTATAGGACTCCAAATACACAAAATTACAACAGACCCACACCAAGGCACATTATAATAAAAATACCTAACATACAAAATAAAGACAGATTTTAAAGGCTGCGAGAGAATAGAATCAAATTATATTCAGGGGTAAACCAATAAGAATATCAGCAGATTTTTCAATCCAGACCCTAAAAGCTAGAAGGGCCTGGAACAACATTTATCAAGGCCTGAAAGAAAATGGATGCCAACCAAGAATCTTATACCCAACAAAACTTACCTTCAGATTTGATGAGGAAATAAAATCCTTTCATGATAAGCAAAAACTAAAAGAATTTACAAAAAGATAGCCAGCATTACAGAACATTCTCAGCAAAATATTCTATGAGGAAGAGATGAAAAACAACGATGCATATCAGCAACAGGAGGAACTAGCCTAAAGGAATAGCCAAATAAAGGAGAAGCCAAGTAGTGTCAAAAAACCAAATTTGCAAATGACTGGGAATACAAATCATATCTCAATAATAACCCTGAATGTTAATAGCCTGAACTCATCAATCAAAAGACATAGACTGCCAGATCAGATTAAAAAGAAAGATCCAACAATATGCTGCCTGCAAGAGACTCACCTCATAGAAAGAGATACCCATAGACTAAAGGTGAAAGGATGGGGAAAAACATACCATGCACATGGACACAACAAAAAAGCTGGAGTATCCATCCTCATTTCAGATAATGCAGACTTCAAGACAAAGTTAGTCAGAAGGGATAAAGAAGGTCATTTCATACTGCTTAAGGGAAGCATAAAGAAGCAAGACATAACACTCATAAATATCTATACCCCAAGCATTCACTCATCCATGTACATCCAATAAAAAATAAGA
Organism: Sciurus carolinensis; assembly: GCF_902686445.1. Classification (NCBI taxonomy): domain Eukaryota; kingdom Metazoa; phylum Chordata; class Mammalia; order Rodentia; family Sciuridae; genus Sciurus; species Sciurus carolinensis. The sequence goes on along the minus strand of NW_025920516.1, from coordinate 59,039 downwards.
GACCCAGAATAGTCAAAGCAATCCGTAGCAAGAAGACAGAAGCAGGAGGCATCACAATACCAGACCTTAAACAACGCTACAGAGCAAAAGAATACAAAACTGGCATGATATTGGCACCAAAATAGACATGTAGACCAATGATTCAAAATAGAAGACACAGAGACAAACCCACATAAATATGGTTATCTCATACTAGACAAAGGAGCCAAAAAACATACATTGGAGAAAAGATAGACTATTCAACAAATGGTGCTGGGAAAACTGGAAATCCATATGGAACAAAATGAAATTAAACCCCATTTCTCACCCTGCATGCAAATCAACTCAAAGTGAAGCAAAGACTTAGGCACTAGGACAGAGACCCTATGCCCAATATAAGAAAAAGTAGACCCAAATATTCATCATTTAGGCTTAGAACCTGACTTTTTTAAACAGGATTCCTAAAGCTCAAGAAGTCACATCAAGAATCCACAAATGGGAGGGATTCAAACTAAAAAGCTGCTTCTCGGCAAAGGAAACAATCAAGAATGTGAAGAGAGAGCCTACAGATTGGGAGAAAATCTTTACCACATGCACCTCAGATAGAGCACTCATCTCCAGGATATAAAAAGAACGCAAAAGAACTTAACACCAGAAAACCAAATAATCCAATCAATAAATGGGTTAAGAACTGAAGAGACACTTCACAGAAGAAAAAATGTAATCAATCAACAATAGGTAGTCCACCACATCCAACTATTTCTTAGTTTTGTAGTTTCCAATCCTTTGATGAAATTCATAATCTTGACTTTACTTCCTGGACTATGTAAAGTCACAGTGATTTTAAAAAATGTGTGATAATTCTTTTGGGGGTTCCCTTTTTGGTTAGAGTTTGCTCATGGAATTTTATCTTATGGAATGCCTGGTCAGTTTTGACTGGCAAGCGTTGTGATAATTATACATGAAATTTGAGACCTAAGATGATGAGTTATCTTCATTTTTTTTTTCTCACATGAGGAAATTTTATTCTAAGTGGACAAAAAGTGCCCACTCAGGAGAAAGGGGAAAGGGAAAGAAGCAAGATGGTGTAGGGTTCCTTGTCAGATATTGGAATTTCACGGGCTGGGAGGAACCAATCGTGGAAGAGAATTATTACAGACTGACTGATGGACCAATGACATATTGGAACGTAATGTGGGAGGCTGGCAGTTTACAGCGACATAAGCCGGAAATTGCTGTAACGGGAAAGGCGGGCTTAACGGCATATTGACAGGTGGGTTGGGAGGCTGGGTTAGTGGGAGAGAGGTTGCCTTATACCTAACATTCCCCCATTTCCTTTTTTATAAAAAAAATTTTGGGGGGTACATGGATGAAGGTCAGTCTTCTGTAATTACTTCCTGCTGGGGTGTGGACGTAGAGCTGGTATCATTGTGACAGGAAGAACTGGAGACTTGATAGTTTCTCTGGAGGCATATCGGCAGCCAGGCTCCAATCCTGGAGGCACATCTGCAGCCAGGCTCCAATTTTTGTGAGATCCTGATATTTCTGCAATACAAGTTGATTAATTGACATGGAAGAGGGGGTGGAAGAACTGAGAAGTTATTCCCATAACAAGGCCTAGCAAAGGCTGGAGAGTACAGGCCTTCATTTGGGAGATTTAACATTGTCTAGGTCATCAGGAATGTGAACACAACATTTAGTAGAGATCTCTATACTTCTGTTACTAGCAAACATAGATTAAGCCTATTTGTGTTTGTAGGCCTTAAACTGACTAAAAACAGAAATTCTGACTCTAGCATTTTCTCTTGATAGTTACTATTATTTTTAAATGCCCAAGAATGGCTATAGTTTGGTTTTAACTGATTTGCTAGGTGTTTAAGATCAAACTGGTCAAAGTGACCTGTTCCTGTCTGTTAAAGAGTCAGTTAAGTTTCCACAGGGGTCACTCATAGAGAACTTAAGAGCAGCCTCTTAGCTCCATTAGTGCCATTTGGTTAGGCAGGGTCTTTTCGATGACGTGGCTTTCCTTGAAAGTGCCAGGGATGTCTCCCTTTTTCCATGACCCTCCTCTGCAGCAGATGCACTGAGTGGCTTTTTCTCTAGCAGTCTAATCAATCTCCTTGCTCAGGAGGTTGTGTGACCCAGAGTTGCAAAGCTCCTTGGAGAAGTCCTCTTGTTCCCTGGGTTCAGGCTGACTTTGAGGGCAAGACCCAAATATGGAGTTCTTCTTGGCCTCTGTATTTAATTTCTATCTTTAAGTTTGATCTTAACCATCAAGCAAGTCAGTCTCACCAGTCATAAACTAAGAGTACTGGGCTTTAGCTTTAATGTCTATAGCTTTACAGTTATTTACTCCCTTTTATCTAATTGGGGTTTACATTATCTGTTCTATAGGTGATGGCTTACTATTCCAAGTTAATTTACGGTGTTCGATCTTGAAGCAGTACTTCTGCAAAATATTGATCAGGCAACAATTAGAGTTTACAAGGAAAATACAAAATAGAATTACCAACAGTAAAACATTCAGTTTGAGCAATAGCTATCTTGAATTTTGGCTGAGTTCCATTTTTTGCTACTGCATATTACACTCTTTCTTAAATGTCATTTTACATATACCCTATTGATGACAGGTCCTATAACAGAATATTAAATGATAGGGTTACCATTACAGACAAGTTTAATTTGGAGAACAGCAGCTTGATAAATTTTCTGCTTTAAAGGCTTGTATACCTGGAAAATATGAACACATTTAATATACAAAGAATAATGTTTTAAGTATGTTACTCCATGGAATAACCTTATAAGTTAATCAGATGTTTCTAACAAACACATTTGAGTAATCCCATACATGTTGACTCCAATTCACTCATCTTATTGTAGAAAAACCAAGATATTAGACAAGTGTACCAATAGTATTTGCTATCTCTTTTCTGTTGAAGAAAATTCCTAGAAAATTGATGTTAGACATTTTATAAACATTAATATTTTATTAGTTTGACCACTTGGAGACTTGTGAGTTAATTTTAAGGACATTTTACTTCTATTAGTATACCCAATTTAAATTGAACCTCATTAAATCACGTGAATTAAAAAATATTTGGATCCATTTTTTAAAAAATTCATTTTTATGCACTCTTATGTTTAACACAAAAGCAAAGGCCTTGTAATATTTATCTCCATTGCAATGTAACAGATGTTCAAAAATAACTCTAGAGTTGAATAAAAAGAACTGATCAAAAATCATTAACCTAGGTCTGTAGGATTAAAATTGTGAGCTCAAAAATACAGCATTTAAGAGAAACAAACTTCTAGAAGAAAAATGATAATGGTTATTAATTAAAGCATGAGAAAATAAGAAGGAGAGAAAAGTCGAAAGGGAGAAAAGTATTCTGAGTTATAGCCCAGGAGAAATTTAAAATGGACACTTTTTTCTTGGGTTTGAAATTGGTCTCCTACTGAGCCTTTCTTCATTTACATTTTAATGTAACCCTTGACTGAGATCTGAATCTGAAAGGGGCTAATATGTTCTAGCAGAGACTTGATGCTTAATTTCTTGAGTCTGTAGGGAGAGCTAAGATAAGAAAAGAAAAGATTTGAAAATAAGGAATTAGCCAAGAGAATGTGTTCAGGTTTTTCTCCCTCCATGTCAGCCACCTCCAGTAAAGGAGCTAGAATGTGTGTACGAGATCGCATGGTTGGGGAACTTGGTGGACTGAATGGAGGAGTGGAAGGAGAAACAGAATGAGGTGAACTCGGAAGGGAAAGAAGGGTTAAAAGGTGGGGGAGAGGCCAAGAGAGGTTTAAGGAGAAACAGAATGAGGTGAACTCGGAAGGGAAAGAAGGGTTAAAAGGTGGGGGAGAAGCCAAGAGAGGTTTAAGGAGAAAGAAAGAAAAAACAAGAAGGGGAAAGGTTCCTTTCCATTCACCAGGTTGCCCATATATGTACTTAATTATAACTAGCATAATTAGGCATACAATTTTACCTAGTATAAAGCTAGAATTTAGGGTGTCATAAATAGACCATTCTGACTTACTATCTAAAGGACAATTTAGCTCTGATTCAGGGAATAGGTGAAGGGGTTTGAGATGATTTAATCTCAGGGGCAAGTTTGCTGGGTTGGATGTTTTGAATTCCATAGTAATCTGAGACCCACCTGGGTAGTGGATTTGGCGTCCCAGAATCCACAGTGCCAGGCAACGAGAGGTTAAAAACAATGATTAGGTCATCACCCGAAATCACTGTTTAACCGGGCAAAAAGCTGAGAGAGGGTTTGAAGACCTGGCCAGGATTTTGAGTGAGAGCTGCGGGGGACGGGGGAAGCCACAGGCAGTGAGAGGGACTAGTAGCAGCAGAAGAGAGTGAGCTTCAAACCCTGAGAAAGAATCACAGCACCATAAAATTCAGACATCCACCCAACAACTAAGAACAATTATGAGGGCCAAGGAGGTACCCCCACACCTCGGCGGTTGAGTGGCAGGAGCCACGAGGGGTGAAGCCGCAGGGCGGCGAGGGAGGAAGCCGCAGGGCGGGCAGCAAAAGGCTGCGAGCTGGTGGAGGGAGCTGGGGTTAGCCGCTTCTTAAATAAGGAGGGGAACTGCAGCGGGAGCTGCAGGTGGAGCTGTGGGTAGCCAAGATGTGTTTAAATGGTCAGGGGCCTGCCTAAGGGGAACTCACCAATTTTGGAGTCTGGTGTTGTATGCAGAAAACTGGGCATCCAGGTAAATGGAAGGTGAGCCTGAATCTGCAGATGCAGGAGCAATCGGATGGGTTTCCGCTTGCTTAGTCAGCGGAAAAAAAATCCATCCCGGGTCTTTCGGCACCAGATGTTAGTTAGATGTAAAGGGGGCAGTTTTGGTTCATCGATAACTCCCAGAAAAAACGCTCCGCAGATACAGGTCCCACACAAGGAACTTTATTCTAAGCAGACAAAACGTGTCCGCTCCGGGGAAAGGGGAAAGGGAAAGAAGTTATTTTCGTTTTTAAAAAAAAAAAAAATTTTAGTTGTCATCGGATCTTTTTATTTAATTTATTTATTTATATGCAGTGCTGAGGATCAAACCCAGGGCCTCACACATGCCAGGCAAGCGATCTACCACTGAGCCACAACTCCAGCCCCTGAAGTTATCTTCTTATAAAAAAGAGTTGAAGTTACTCTCAGTAAGATTGTCACTTTAACCTAATTGGCAATTAAAATCATTCAAAAATGACTTTTGTCCTTTCAGTGTTTCAGTATTGTTCCTTTTGGATATTTTGTCTGTTCATTACTTCAGCATGCAGTAGTTTCTAGTCTTAACCCAAAGCGTAGGGCTTTTACTAGGAGTCACCCTTACTTGTAGCCCTAAACACTTTTTTCTGTGAGCCCAGGAATTTGATGAAGGCTTTGTTCAGACTCTTTATATCTTTGTGTTATCTTCAATGTATGGGTGAACCTAAGAGAAAAGTACCTTAAAAAGCCAGCCTTGATTGTAATTCTGAGATTCCTTTTTCTCATGGATCTTGGCCACATACACATATCTTCACTACCTCCAACTCTGATCCCTTCAAACACATTCTGTGTATTATTATCAAGATGTTTTGATTGTTCTTGGGCTAGTTCATTGATTATTGGAAATAAATTTCTCTCTCCTCTTCTTCAAGACTCAGTTTTTTCCATATTCCTTCTTAAGGCAAAGTCAGGGGGAAAGTATTATATTCCTTTAGTCATCATACACATCTTTTTTTTCTTTTAAAATGTCAATAGACCTTTATTTTATTCATTCCTCTATATGTGGTGCTGAGAATTGAATCCAATACCTCACACATGCTAGGCAAGTGCTTTACCACTGAGCCACAATCCCAGCCCAAGTCATCATTTATATCTTAAACAGTGAACTCCTTTATTCTTTAGCATCTTACAAGGTAAGTAGTATATTATAGACACTCATAAAATATTTGCTGAAGAATTAAATTAGCAGTTATAAAAGACTACATAACCCCCTTTTATATTTGGTTACTATAGTTCTTCTAATATTCCTTTTGGTTCATGGAAAATTAAGTTTCAAGTTACTTATATTTTGGATTGGAACTATGGATAAATCAGTACAAGGATAGCAGAAAGAATTTTTTAAATCATTAAATGTGTCTACCTTTGTTATAGTAGATGAATATCTTGATTTTCATAATCAAAATTAAAACTTATTGTCAGTAGATAATATCCTGATCATGGGTCAGTTTGGATTCTTTTTCTGGTTGATAGACATTGTCAGAACTCAGATTTGCCTTTTTGCTTAATCACAATTCTTTTGAAATAGGTGTCTAAAGTGTGAAAATGTTCTGTGGTTAATTGTATAGTTAGAAGACATGTCCTAAAAACCTTTTTCTTTGACTGACTCTATCTTGGTACCAGTCTTGGATTGGGAAACAAATTCCTCCATGACAAAGATGTACTTATCCATGACAGAAATGACAGAGAATTCTCCCCTGCTTTATCCTAGTATGTTTGTGTTAGGTTGATCAGTCCTGACTTTCCACATTGAAGTAAAGTGAGTTTTCATCATCTTAAGCATAGGAGATTTGTCCTTGGGGCACATTTTGTTTTACATTTGTTTTATTTACTGGTAATTAGAGAATTAAGAGCAGAAGTTAGAAAATGTAAGTGATTTGCCAGTTTTGATTTCCTAAATTGCAGGTTTGAATTCCTTCCTATTTTATAATCCTAAACATTTTAGAGAAGGGTGGGAAGTGACTTTTGAATAGAACAGTCATACACACTGCTAGGGGAAAAGAGAAACTTCAACTTGAAAATTGGTTTTATTTTAGGAAACTGAATCAAGAAGAGTATGAGAGACAAGAAAGAGAACATCGGCTGTCAGCTGCAGATGAAAAGGCGATTTTGGTTGCAGAAGTAGTTAAGACTTACAAGTGAGTTCAATGTGTAATGAACTCTAGTGTTAGCTTTCCTTTGAATATGCTTTTACATTATATAGAAGAAAATAGCATGGAAGTATAAGTAATGAGAGCATATGAATACATTCAATTCACACAGAAGAAAAATTTCAATTGAGCAAATGAAAATATTAACAAAAATTTACTTATACCCAAATGCTGGCAAGACCATAAGGGAACTTGGTTCATGCAAACAGTTCTGAGGGTTTTGTATGTTGGAGTAATTCTTTAAGAAAGCAGTTTGCTGTGTAATGTATCAAAAACCATTAATGTGCCATTTGATAGACATGTGAAATCTATGGATATAATTTTTAAAAAGAAAGAAGTTTTAAGAAGGAAGCTATTTCTAGCAAAATTATTTGAGAACACATTGATGAACACTTAAGGAAATTATAATTTATCAATTCAGAATCTCTCACAGTTAAATTATAAAGAAATTAGATAGTATTAGGTTTTATTTGTTTATTTATTTATTGGTCCTGGGGATTGAACTCAGGGATGCTTTACCACTGAGCTATGTACCCAGACCTTGTTTTACTTTTAGACAGGGTCTAAGTTGCATAGATTCTCACTAAATTGCTGAGGCTGGCCTCAAACTTGTGATCCTCCTGCCTCAGTCTCCCAAGTCACTGGGATTACAGGTATGTGCCATTGCACCTGGCTGTAATATAAGTTTTGATCTCACAGGATTCGTTTCACTATATAAAGTGTTTTTCTTATGTATAATGAAGTCTTTAAAAGTATAGCTGATAGAGTAAAAGGAACATGGTCAGATTGTTTCAGATTTTATTCAATTGCTTTAACTAATAAAACCAAGTATAATTTTTATGTGGAGAATTAAAGAAATGGAGGAAGAATTACAGAAAACAGAGTGCTCATTTAAAAGCCAGGAAGTGATTAATACTGTCCTGTAGTTGCAGAATGTTTTGATATCTAACACAGACAATTGTAGGCTATTATAATGAGTCCCCTTAACATTTTTTTTAATGTGTTGTCTTTTTCAGATTGCTACTCATGAGAAGAAAGCTCATGATAACTGGGTAAGATTTTTCCCCCTTTTCTTATTTTGTGTATAGCCTACACAACTGAATTTGAATATTTTTTCTCTAATAGCTCAAAGCTCGTGCTGCAAAAAGAGCAATAGCTGAAGAGAAGAGGGAAGCTGCTAATTTGAGACACAAGTATGTGATTTCGATATCTTACTATATGTTTTATAGTGTTTTAAGGCTGTGCTAGATGGTATCTAAGAAGGAATAGATTACCATTTCACATTTAAGTCCATTCTTTCTCAATATTCAAGATTATTGGAAATGACCCAAAAGATGGCAGTGCGGCAAGACGAACCTGTGATTGTAAAACCAATGCCGGGAAGACCAAATACACAAAACCCTCCCCAGAGAGGTAGGGAGCACTTTGTAAATGGAGGTAGACTATTTCTTTATGCAGAATGTATGTAAATTACTTTTTATTTCTGTGTGTAATAGTTATGAAATAATCTGAATGACTTGCTAAAGGGCGGGGAGTGTAAAGGCTGATTTTAAGTGGTAACAAGGCATTGTTGTCTTTAGGCCCACTGAGCCAGAATGACTCTTTTGGCCCATCCCCTGTGAGTGGTGGAGAATGAAGAAAAACCAGCCTATATACCTCAAGGGTATAGCTTGAAGTTCAGGACCAGTACTATTAATGTGCAGGGCTTCCTGCTGCTCTTTCAATCCAATGCAGTTCTTTTTTTTACTTACTTAAGTCTCTGCATAAATTGTGACTTATATATTGGGAAACCAGTCTTTAATGTTGCTTTCTAGTTATTGTTGAACCCTGACCCATCCACAATTGGTTTCTTTCTCCTGCAAAATACATGCAAGGGCTCTGTTCTTTCTTTCCCAAGGGTCAATGGATGGACCTTTACCTCGTCCTCGATGGTCTTCTGAGACATCTGTGCAAACCCTTTGCCTCTGGTAAGGTACCAAGTCATTTCAAAGACTCTAGGATTGTGGATGCAGGATTTTTATTCTTTTCATGTTGGAATAATTCTAAATTCATTCTCTGACCTCTAACAGACCCAGGACGTAGTCCAGCTCCTGTGAACAGCAGCTCCAGGAGCTCTTCTCCAGCCAAGGTGATGGATGAGGGCAAGGTAAGTTCTACAGGCATTGTGAATCATGAGGTCATACATGAGGTCATGTAGCTCTCCTACAGCACTTGCTCTTTGCCTCATCCCTGTTTGTGTTCTATTTGTACTACCCATTTGTTTTTTTAAAAGCAAACCGTTCCCCAAGAACCCAAGGCCCCTTCAGTTCCCACTGTTACTTCTTTGGCTGAGCATCCAATAGCAGTAAATACTTAGAGGTTGAGGACTGAACTGGGCTTCTATTCTGTGTATTCCTGGGGAGGATATGAGGAGCATGACATTGACCTTGTTTGCTTTAAACTGCATGCAATACTGAGCTTACTTTTCTCCTTAACTTGGGAGTGTTGCTGGAGTGTGTGTAACCATAATTAACTTCACAATGTGAAAAGTTATCACTCCAACTTCACATTGTATTTTGTGTTGAATGTTCTAAGGCAAAGTAAATTCATTATAAATTACATAATTCATCCTTATTATCCTTAGGAGTATGCTATTTAGGAGTTCCTCCATTTGTACAGTAGGAGGCAAATCTGATTTTGAGTGATTTCAATTAGATGGGTAACAGATTTTCTGGAAGTGAAATACTGTTTCAGGGAACAATGATAATCTGAAATGACCTGTTGAGCCAGTCCCAAGCAATAGACTTATTTGTTCACGTGAGTGCACTCTTTTGTAACTTGTGTAGCTATTATATCTGGTAGGTCTTCCACTGCTCTGTATTAAAATAAAAATTTTAATTGCTTAGTTTCCAACCCACTTCTCATGGGAAATAGTCAATATCTCATATGGTGTATGGTAAATGAAAGTAAATATTAAAACTTTGTCTTCCTAATCTGTGTATATAGCATTGTATTGGAAAATACTTCCAATTTCGTTTATGTCTATACCAGGAATATACATCTCTCGAGAAATCGTTTTATCTAAGGGCAGCTTAGATAAGACCCCAAAGCCCTTCGCAGTTGAAGACTAAAGACAGTAGAAACCCTTTGATAGAGAGGAGTAGAGGTGGGAAGAGCATAGCTTAGAGGCAAACCTGGGATTGAGTTCCAGCCAGGCCTTTTACATGCACTGTGACCTTCAGCAAATTTGCCTCAGTTCCCTCTTATTTAAAATAAGACACTACTTAAAGTTCTGAGAGTTTGAATAATATATGAAATGCTTGCTGAAGATACTCTGAATAACAGCTGTTATTACATGCATAGAGAATGGAGTTTTCATTATGTTCTGTTCCTTCTTAATATGGAAGTATTGAGGTAGGATGATGAAAGAGATGTGGTGGGGGAGGGACTCCCTTTGAAACAGATTGTAGTGTATACAGCATGATGTGCTGGTCAGAAATCACCTGTTAATAACTTCTGCCAGTCTTCTTGCCTTTCCCTTTCCTGTGCAGATATAATCAGTAACACAAACTGCTTGCTCTTGCGGCATCCTTTTAACCTCTATAAGCTGTCAGTGGGAACGTGTGGGAGTGGTAGAGTTTTGGTTTTGTTTTTTTGTTTGTTTGTTTTTTGTTTTTGTTTTTGTTTTGTTTTGTTTTGCAGTGCTGGGGATTGAACCCAGGGCCTTGTGCTCGCAAGGCAAGCACTCTACCAACTGAAATATATCCCTAGTCCAGTGGTAGAGTTTTTTTGCACTGATGGTACTCTCTGGACAGGTGCCTGTCCTGGGTTTTAGCTTTTACCTTGTTGGTACTTTGTCTTAATATACAGGAATTTTATAACTTTAACTGCTTTCAAATCTTAAATTGCAGGTTAATATGGCTACAAAAGGGCCTCCTCCTTTCCCAGGGGTATCTCTCATGGGCTCCCCTGTGGGAGGGCCTCCACCACCACCTGTTTGATATGGACTGCCACTTCAGCTTGGTGGGCCTTTTGGGCCTCGGCCACTTTCTCCACCATTTGGTATGATGATCTGAACACTAGTGATTAACTTGTAAATCATATTCATCTTTTCTATTCCTTGCTAAAACAGTTGCTATCTCTGGGCTTTACAATGCAAGGATAAAGCTGACTGAGTACATTTTAGCTTTTCCTCCAGTTTCTTGGGACACATGGGGCACTACATAATCTTATACTGAGATAGGCAGTAGCTATCTCTCATTGACAAGGAAAGGGGCTATGTACAGGAAAACCAGAAATATTACTTCTGCAGATGTTTGTTGGAAATCAGTGGCTATGTACTGCAATGGATGGAAAGGTGGATGAGACACATACTATACCTTAAAATGTCACAGATATGTACGTCCTACAACATAAAGTTGTAACCACCCATAATAGAAGCATAAGCAATAGGTTACAGAATATAGAAAAGGAAAAGTCAAACCTTCCTCACCTTGAGAAAAGTCAGAGGGAAGGGTTAAGGAGGATTTAACTCTGACCTAATAAATGTTGCTGATTTAATAAGGTGACTGTGGAAGGCCTTTTCCAGGAGGGCAAGCACCTTGATTCTGATGGCATGTATAAGGTCCATGCTGAAATACTGCATGAATTTTTAATTGATACAGTAGTCAACAGTGGTATTTCCTTTTATCAAAATTTCTTTGATGCAATGAAGTTCTTATAATCTATCCTCTTGTCATGGTATATAGTACTTCCAGATAAAAATGGAGCTCTTTTGAGATAGAAATAATTCTGCAATTATATGGTGTCGAAACAAAAAAGACAAGCCTGGAGCTAAGTAGAGCCATGTTTAAATCCTTCATATGTTGCTTCATGGTTGGTTGACCATAGACTGTAACCTAAATTTGTTCAACCTCAGTTTGCCTCATCTGTCAAGTCAGGATGTCACCACTTGATTTTCTAGGCTTGGGAGAAATGATGAGAAACTATATTAACATACTTTAAATCATCCTAATTTATAAATTTCTGGGTATTTACATAACTTACCTTTTATTTTCCAGGTCCTGGTGTGCGTTCACCACTAAGCTTAGGAGAATATGCACCAGGTGTTCCACCTGGAAAACGGGATTTGCCTCTTGACTCTCGGGAATTTTTACCAGGACCCACACCATTTAGACCTTTAGGTTCATTTGGTCCAGGGGAGTACTTCATTCCTGGTACCCAGTTACCTCCCCCAACCCATGGTCCCCAAGACTACTCACCATCACCTACTGCAAGAGACTTAACACCTTCAGGCTCTGGAGATGAGCCTTCACCTCCTCTCAGAGCAGTAGCCAGAACTGTTCACAGGCTTTAAAACAGAGCCTGTAACCATGACCTCTGACACTTAGTCAGAATGTGGACTGTGCACTCTTCATTGTGTTAAGGGATTATTGGCTTCAAAATCCAAAAGTTTTAAGTTTTTGTTTTTAGAACTAAGCTGCCTTGGCAGTATGCATTTTTGAGCCAAAAAATTCAAAACTATCATTTCCCCCTCTAAATAATGATCACCTCCTAAGCTAAAATATCCTTCCAACTTAGAAGTGTGCAGTAAGGAATACCTGTGCTTTAATTAATGTAGCATATATAATTGCTAAATGATTTAGAATGTCATAAAATATGAACGTTTCCTGTGGAAATGCCTTAAGAACTTGTATTTCCATTATCCTATTTTGATTGTATTCCAGTTGATACAGAGCAATGGTGTTCATAAGCCTGATCTTTCTCAATATCTGGTCACAGACTGTTATGCTAAAAATGTTTACTCAAAGATCCTAAACTTATTTCCCTTCTTGCTGAAGTTCTTTGTAGTGATAGTTCATAAAAAAATTGTTTATTAATATTCCACAAGTGTCAGTTGATTCATTGGATTGTCATGAGAGTTGCGCCATTTGGGAAGCATGTAAACTCAGACTCAGAACTGAAGACGGTAACTTGGCAGCACATTCCCTGTTGATCACTATTAAGGAAGCTGGACCTTGATCACCTGTGAACTCTACAAGGGATTTCTTTTACTCCTGAGAATTCTGTGGCTCTATTTATATCACATTCATGTACTTTTTTCCAACCCTCACTGCCTATCTGAGAATGAGTTTACATTAGTACAAGAATTGTTTTACAAAATGCCCCTTCAGCCTGTGGTCTGGTTTGGTTGTACTGGGGAGAACCCAGGGCCTCACACCCACTAGTCTGGCACCCTACCACTGGGCTACTTCCCCAGTCCTTTTCTTAACTTTAAGACAGTATTTTGCTGAGTCTCTGAGGCTGGTCTCAAACTTATGATCCTCCTACCTGAACTGGGATTACAGGTGTACACCACCACCCAGCCGAGGTACCCTGATTCACCTTTGTCCAGGTTGGTGGACTATTACCTGCATGTAGGTAAGGAACTCAGCGATGTGATAACACTTGGGGATGGTGTGGAAGGTGAAGTGTGAAGACAGGGCACAATGTACTTTACCTCTCAGCCTCCTCACACGGGAGCACAGCAGCCTCCCAAGGGAACCTAACAGGTCCTGGAGCTCAACACATCCCAAATGGCACTTACCTCCACAGAGGGAGTACCACTCTCCAGGTGCCTCTGAGAGTGGCAAGGTTGCAAGGCCAGGAAGGACCCAGATCCACAGCAGGGTGGGGATCAACACTGGCCAGCTCTACCATGTCCACATGGACAGCATCCATGGCCACATGCTCACCAATGGGATTTACTGTGCTAAGCCACAGCTTGGAATGCCATCAGTCACTGGCAACTCACATCTGGTCTTTAGCCAGACCAACTACCAAGCCCCTGTGTTTCAGGAAGATGTGCAACAGTCAGGACCATCACAAAAGCCATTTTTGCTGAAACTGTGGAATCACAGTGACCAGCTCCCAGTTTCTTTGCATTAAAGACCTTTACTCTCCCCTGCCTACCAGTGGGGACACTGAGGGACAGGAGCTCATGCACTATATTCAAGACACACTGATGTGCAACTGATCAAAATAACATGGTACAGCTTGAGTCTTCTCTGTCCAGTTCCCAGAACTTAAATACAGAGAGAAACCTTTTAAAAACAACCCGATGAATTTTAAGTTTTAAATACATAAAAAGGCAGATTGTTTTAGTGTCTACATTTTGAAGTGATTCTTAGCAAAAGAAATTTTCATTTAGCAATAAAATCAATTTATGTGGCAAAATTTGCTGAAGGCACTTGAAAGGTAATTCAGTCTTATCAGCTATACATTGGTTTGATTAAACAGGTTACTCCATTATAAAACAATTTTCAAAAAGAGCCACATTTGTAGCTCAGTGGCACACCACTTGCCTAGTGTGTGTGAGGCAACAAGTTTGATCCTCATCACCACTACAAATGAATAAAATAAAAGTGTGTCCATCCACAAATAAAAGTATTTTTTTAAAGAAAGAGCCACATTATCCCAAGTCTCATTTTTCCTTCAGGTTTAGCCATTGTCTACGGATATAGAGAAAATCTTTTAGAAAAAGTAGGAGAGCTGGAGAGAAATATAAAGTATCAATCTGTTCATTTTATTCTTTAAAATAAACAAAGCAATACCACCAGTTGTTTTTCCACCACCTGGGAATAATTTTAGGACTGACATTGCTACTCTTTCCTATGACACTTTGCCCTCTGAGTCATCTCTACTGAATGCAAAGTATGACGATTAATGGAGCACCTCACAGCCCTTCAGTTTCCACTGGGACAACTGCTTAAGCCCTGGCTCCCGCTTTGGAATATGACCTTGCTGGGATCAACAGCCCTCTGCCACTGTTCCTTAATAGCCAAAGAGGCTATAAGTGGAAATCCAAACTCCATCTCCGGGTGTTGGCTTGGACGCCCTCCAGTGTGCAGAAAACTCCTGAAGAGGTCGGGAGCTAGGGCCCCCCAGTCCCAAGTGCTTGAGCTGTTGCCCCCAGGTGGCAGAGCATGAGACTCACTCCAAACGTCCCTGCGGGGATTCACAGGGTTCACACAGCGAAGGCTCAGTGTGTGCAGAGAAAGGGCAGGGTCCATGCCCCTCCCAGGCCAACCTGCAGCTGTGTCCTCTCTGCCACCCTGCCCTGAGTTCTCCCAGCCTACAAGCCACTGAGTCTACTGCTGAGCTCTGGGGGACCACTGGGCAGTTACCTTCTTTCATTCTCATGCTCCTCCTCCAACACACTCAGCCGCTTCACACACAGCCAGCAGGTTGTCACCCCTCAAGTTCTGGCTGGAAGCTCTCTGTGCAGATGACTGCTGCGGAAGAGACCTCTGGGTGGATGACCGGGAGGATGCTCTCCTAGACAGAGACTAGTAACAATTAGATGTCCCAGAAAACCAATGACAAGCATCCTAGCAGACATCACTTGATTTATACACACAACCATCTTGGTAATACACACGTGCACATAGCACACGCTCACACATATTTGCACACACACGCGTGTGCATAGACATTCACATGCACACTTAGAAATGAACTTATGCACATGTATACACATGCCCGCACAGCACACATGCATATATATATGCTCCCAAACATGCATCCTCACAGGCACACACACATGTCCATGCACATACACACATGTGCACACCTGGTGCTCACCCACATGCACACACACATTCCTACACATAAGCATTTGCACACATGCACAATCCCTAACCTGCATCTGTGCCACGTCCTCTCTCCCTCTGTGCCCCACCCCAGTCAAGTTCCCATCCTCCCTGTGTGCAGGGCCATCACTGCCACCCACGCACACCCTCTCACACTCGCCTGAGCCCCTGAGTATGGGGTCATTCCCTCCAGGCTAGCCACTGCCTCCCAGAGTCCCTCCTGGATCAAAGTCCTGATTATACTGACCTCAAGGGTCTGAATCTCCCTGAGGCCATGAGGAGGGGTGCAAATGTTTGGCTTCTTTTGTTACAGGAGATGGCAACAAAATAGGAATGCCACAGGGATCTAAATATAGGGTGTTGGTGACATGTGGCAGGACCCACAGCTAAGCTCCAGGCAGAGGTCTCTCCCTAATGACCAGCCCATTCAAATTGCAGAGATGCTGCCAGTCAAGCAGCATGGGATGGACGTGTGCCACTGCCCAGAGATGTCTTCCAGAGATGCAGGGAAGACATGGCTGGAAGCACCTGCGTCTGAAGGGAGTAGTCCCATGTGGCAGGGCCACTATTTTTTTTTTATTTATTTTTATTGTAAACAAATAGGATACATGTTGTTTCTGTTTGTACATGGAGTAACAGCACACCATTTGCATAATCATACACTTACATAGGGTAATGATGTTTGAATCATTGTTATTTTTTTCCTTCCCCCCACCCCCCACCCCTCTTTTCCCTCTATACTGTCCCGCCTTCCTCCATTCTTGCACCCCTCCCACCCCCCATTATGTGTCATCATCCATTTATCAGTGAGATCATTTGTCCTTTGGATTTTTGAGATTGGCTTATCTCACTTAGCATGATGTTCTCCAATTTCATCCATTTAACTGCAAATGCCATAATTTTATTATTCTTTATAGCTGAGTAATATTCCATTGTATATATATAACACAGATTCTTTATCCATTCATCAATTGAAGGACATCTAAGTTGGTTCCAAAGTCTGGCTATTGAGCAGCTATGAACATTGATGTGGCTGAATCTCTGAAGTATGCTAATTTTAGTCCTTTGGGTATAGCTGGGTCAAATGGTGGGTCCATTTCAAGATTTCTAAGTAATCGCCACACTACTTTCCAGAGTGGCTGCACTAATTTGCAACCCCACCAGCAAGGTATGAGTGTACCTTTTTACCCACATCCTCTCCAACACCTATTGTTGCTTGTATTCTTTATATCGCCATTCTAATTGGGTTGAGATGGAATCTTAGGGTACTTTTGATTTGCATTTCTCTTATTACTAAAGATGGTGAACATTTTTTCATATGTTTGTTGATTGCTTGTAGATCTTCTTCTGTGAAGTGTCTATTCATATCCTTAGCCCATTTGTTGATTGGGTTATTTGTATTCTTCGTGTAAAGGTTTTTGAGTTCTTTATAGATTCTGGAAATTAGTGTTCTATCTGAAGTATGAGTGGCAAAGATATTCTCCCACTCTGTAGGCTCTCTCTTCACATTGCTGATAGTTTCCTTTGCTGAGAGAAAGCTATTTAGTTTGAATCTGTCCCAGTTATTGATTCTTGCTTTTATTTCTTGTGCTATGGGAGTTCTGTTAAGGAAGTCTGATCCTAAGCCAACAAGGTGAAGATTTGGACCTACATTTTATTCTATAAGATGCAGGGTCTCTGGTCTGATTTCAAGGTTCATTGTGAGTTGAGTTTTGTGCAGGGTGAGAGATAGGGGTTTAGTTTCATTCTGTTGCATATGGATTTCCAGTTTTCCCAGCACCATTTGTTGAAGAGGCTATCTTTTCTCCATTGCATATTTTTGGCACCTTTGTCTAGTATGAGAAAATTGTATTTATTTGGGTTTGTGTCCGTGTCCTCTATTCTGTGCCATTGATCTACCTGTCTTTTTTGGTGCCAAACCATGCCGTTTTTCTTACTATTGCTTTGTAGTATGTTGAAGTTCTGGTATTGCGATACCCCCTGTTTCATTCTTCCTGCTGAGGATTGCTTTAGCTATTCTGGGTTTCTTATTCTTCCAGCTGAATTTCATGATTGCTTTCTCTATTTCTGTAAGGTACATCATTGGGATTTTAATTGGAATTGCATTGAATCTGTATAGCACTTTTGGTAGTATGGCCATTTTGACAATATTAATTCTGCAGGACCACTATTGATATAGCAAAATCAATGACGTTGATTCCTTTTATCTTTCTCTGCAGGAGTTTCCACCCTGCCAAAATTCTTGCCATTGTTTTCAGTCTCCCTGCTCTTTATTTGGGTGATTTTGTAGAACCTACTTCTAGAAGACACAGAGGAAGAGCAAAATCAATGAGCTTGTACCAAGAAGTCACTGGGTCAAGGTCTCCACCAGGGTCTTGGCACCAAGGCCACAGAATCTGCAGGGCACCATGCAGAGCTCCACCCTGTGCAGCCATGCAGTGGCTCAGCCTCTGGATGGGTCGTGCATCAGGGGACACTGCCTTCCCTGATCTCCCCAAAAGCAGACAGCACTGGGGTATGGGAGAAAGGCTTCCTGCTCTGCCACAGGGGGCCCCGTGGTCAGAGCCAGGCAAGTCCAGTGGCTGCTGACTCAACTTTTAAACACATACTCATCCAGTAGGTGCCTGGTTTGGATGTTATGGTAGGACTGGTCAAAGTGCCTGTGTCTCTTCTGGTGGAAGGGCAGTGCCACCAACGACATAGTGTGCATTCCTGGGGAGAAGAGCACAGTCAGCCCACCTCTTCTGTGCTCATGTTGTGCACCGTGCCAAGGGGAACATGGACTCTAAGGGGCAAGCCCACGGGGACAGAAGGCGGGTGCACAGGGACAAATCATGGGACAAGGAGTCAGGAAGCCTGTTGACTGCCTGGGCCTAACTCCTCTCATTTTCCCCAAGACACTGGAGGATTGGCTGTCTGCCTCATCTGAACATGAACTCAATATTTATAGAATGCCCAGTGTGTTCAGGGCAATGTCAAGAGCAACATATGTGCTGAGGATAAAAATAACTAAAACACAGCTCAGAGAAGTCAACATATCCTTGGAATACAAAAGAAAAGTGCCATAAGATCCAGAGGCAGGGAAGCAGAAGTACCCCTGGAAGGTGGGAAAGGGCAGCCAAGAGGCCCAGCAGCAGGGTACAGGAGGCCAGATGGGTGTGAGAAATGGGCTGCAGGGCTACATGCGGGGCTGGGAAGGAAGGGTGCCACACAAAGGCTGGACAGAATAGTACAGGAGGCCTCTGTGGGGAGGTGGCAGTGTCCACACAGGGCAGGCTGCAAGAGGCAGGAGTGTCCTGGTGCCTCCCAGCCCCCGGTGGGTAGTGCTGGATCAAGTGCTGCCTGGCACGGTGCTGGCATGGAGTGACAAGCAGCAGCATCACTGACCTCTCTCTCACTTGGCTGCTGCTTTGCCCAGATTCTGCAGGCAGGAGCAGTTATTTGGAAACATCAGGGCCTCTCTGCAGGTCCTCCAAGGAGCTGACCCAGGGACCTCCAAGGTGAGTTCTGTCTACAGTTGCTTTTGCTGTCCATGGAGCTCATCGTGTGTGCTGGCATTGACGGGAGGCCACGTCAGGGGGACTCACCACAGGAGCTATGTCTGCTCTGAGAGTTCTTCTCTGATTGCCCCACTCCCAGGCAGGGTGTGTCCTCTCCCACAGATACCTCACACCTGCCCCAGCGGGTGGTTGGTTATCAACGTACTTATGCTTCATTTTTGCTTGGTTAAGCTTCAAGTGTGTTTTCCCAAATGTGTCTCCCACCATAGGAGAGGAGGTGCTGTCCCAACCAGGAGTGTGCAACCGGCTTACACCCTGCTCTGCAGAGGTGAGATGGCGCATGTCTTTAGAGCCAGAGGACTAGCTATCCTATAACTGTTTGGAACAACTGTCAAGGCTCATGCACAATCAGCACTTGACCTGCTGACTCAACCTGACACATGGAAGTCTTTAAACCCTCCATGAGTGGGAAGCAGGTACTTGGTAGTGACTGGCAAGATCTAGCTGGGGTCAAGTGCCACACACTTCCCTCCAAGTGAGTCACAGACTCACTACAGGTGTCTCCCAAGACCCTGAGAATGGTAATGCACACTTTGCTGCATTTCTTCCCACATTTGTCCTTCCCCACAACAGGACATCAAAATCAGAAGCCACCAAGATCTCTCCACATGCTCTCACCTCCCTGCACCATATTCACCCCAGTCACTGGGAACACCTGCCAATGCTGGCCAAGCTTGAGTCCTGGAACTACTGCATGTGAAGGGGATCTTTCAGGGCTTCTGGCTCTGTGGCAACCCTGAGCCATGCACTGACCTCTGTGCCAGGCTGATCTGGACTCCACTGCCTCCTCAGACTTCTCCCCAGCCAGACAGGACGTCAGGTGTCAAGCGCACGCACAGGTCTGAGCACTTTTGTGCTGCAGAGGTTCACTCCTCTGCCCACCTCCTACCTCAGAACTTCCCTGATCAGGCTGGACTCCCACCCCTCCCCAGGGACATGCATGGTGAGACCTGGAAGTGTCTTTCTTTGAGCTCAGTACAGGCTATATGGCTGCAACCTGGGCAGCCATATGTAAAGCAAAGGGTCCTCAAAAGAACGCACCCAAAGTCACTAAGTGCCAGGCTGCAAAGGAGCACCTTGGCACCCTCCACCCTACAGAGAAAGCAGCCTTCCTTTGTAAGAACTCTTTCAGTGTCACACACATGCACCCCAAGGACAGGAGGAGCCTTTCCTCAAAGGGCAGGTTCTGATCAAGCCCATGGTGCAGGACTATTGAGAGGCTAAGACCCCCAAGGACCTGAGACCTGAACCCTCTCTCACTCTGGGGCCTCCACTCCTTTCCCTGTAAAGCCAGAGGGCTGCACTAGGTGGCAACAAGATTCCTAACCCTCCAGCAGTGCATGCTTCCATGGCCATGTTAAATAACATGGGCGCAATGCTGCCCTGTGTGTGCTGACTGTCCCCAGATGAACACGACTCACCCAGGTCTCTGGAGAGTTGCTGTAGAGCCCAGAGACCAGCCAGTCTTCTGAACAGTCCCAGTCCCAGCCACTTTCTGACTCAGTCTAACTCTAGGGCCATACCCAAGTGCTCCCCACACAATTGGGGATTTTGATACCACCATGAAACCCAAGCCTGGGACAACAGGTCTGTGGTGTTCCTGGTCCTAGGCCCTTCCTGGGAAGAGCACTGGGAACTTCTCTGTCAAGCAGCCAGGCACCATTTCAATCTGCAGAGACATTTCAAGTTCAAAGTCTTTTACTTCCTTTGATGAAAGAAAGTATTGATTATACATCTAAAGATGTGTAAGACCAGACACACAGAGTGAATGCAACTCAGTAGGGAGAAAGGGAAGGGTTGGCACACAGAGTGGCCCCAGGGACTAAGCCCTGCAGTCCCAAGGCAGTGCTCTACTGTGCATTCACCAGGGATTGTTCCAAAGTGGTTATCAAAAATTACAACTGAGCACAAAAGTCCTTAAGAACATAAGTGATCAAATGTGTCTTGACAACTAATCTCTGGCAGCTAAATTATCCAGTCCTCCATGAGCCTGCCAGATAGGACGTGAGCTCAAGGAGTCCAGCCTCGGAGCTACAGACTAATCTCACCCTAATCTCACCCTAATGCTGGAATATGGCAGAATCAGGGAAACTGATTCCACGCTGCCTCCTGCACCAGCAGGCTCTCCAGCAACCAGGGAGCCACTGTGTTGTCACACTTGTGAGAATTAAATCAGCAGTTGTCAAAATGCCCTACTTCCACTTGCATACCCCTCTAGTTCTGATCAAGAACAGCATGTGCATTACACACAGATTCACTGCCGAACTGCTGAGAGGGACATTCTAACATCGCTGCAGGGTACCTGACATCTTACCAGTCTTTGCTCAGTCTGCCACTCATGCAACCAAAGAGGTGAAAGACTGGGAGCACGTGGACTGAAGGCCCCTCCAGAGGGAGGAAGAGGCAGGTTGGTGCAGGGAGTTGGCATCAACCAATGACTCAGCCCTGGACTCCCGAGGGGTTTTATGTGAGGACCCTGTTTATCAAGACCACCTTTGAAGCATCTGCACTCCACGTGCTCTGGGCTCCCATCTTCCTTCTACTCAGTAAGGAAGGAATGTGAGGCAGGGAGATAGGGAGCATCAGGTGCCTGAGAGCGCGGAGCCAGTCCCCTCCTTTCCTGGAAGCATAGCTACCAGCATCCTGCAGAACACACAGCTCCACAGGAGGCTGAACTGGCAGCAAGATGACCCAGAGAAAGTCATCATCTGGAGCCAGCCTTGTGAGTCCCTTGGGAGCTGCTGATCCCAGGTCTAAACCAAGAGACCCTCCTCTTCCCTCTTCCTAGATCACTTCCCCTTTTCTCACACCTTCTGCAATCTGCCCTCTCCTCCCTTTCATTCCTGAGACCCTCATGACAGCAAAGGCATTGGTCAATGAGGGACAGCCATTCAGTGCTGAGGAACGCAGGGAGACCCCGCTTCTCTGAGTGTGTGAGAACAGTGAGGTAACACAGGCCAGCACTGGGGAGTGGAGAGGATGTTAGCTGAGCACAAAGCCTTGCCAAAAACACAGACCCGACAGGGCTGTGAGCTCTGCTTCCCTGGAGTGAAGTGAGTCTCTGATGGGACGGCCTGGGAGACCTCACCCAGGACCAGTTCCATCCTCGGCCTGGTTCTTCCCCCAAAGCCACAGCCAAGAAAAGGTAAGAAGACAAG
Source organism: Sciurus carolinensis (assembly GCF_902686445.1). Lineage (NCBI taxonomy): Eukaryota > Metazoa > Chordata > Mammalia > Rodentia > Sciuridae > Sciurus > Sciurus carolinensis. The sequence continues at coordinate 36,820 of NW_025920516.1, read as the reverse complement.
ACACTTACATGACTGCACGAGTGGCAGAGGAGAGAAGTCTGGCCACCCGGTCACCAAGCTCCCTAGGCTCTCGCCTGGCCAGCAGAGCCCAGTTTTCCCTCTGGAGCCCTGTCCTTCCTCCCATTTATGGCCTGAGGAGGTGCTATGTTTAGGCACATGGGACTGCCTCTCCCAGATGATAGCTGCATCATAAAGCATGGCCTGGTCTCAAGAGGGAAAATGTCAGGTTCCATGGGGGAATTAAATAGAAGTATACAGTGTCCATCCCATCCCAGCATGCACTCTCATCCCCAGGAAGTAGAGGGGCACTCCAGCTGCTGACCAGAAAGGAGGGCAGCCACTGACTTCCCTCCTGATGGCCCGCTGCACTTGTCTGTCTCAGATATAAGTGTTCAGTCCTCTTGTGCTGGGTTCCCTGGCACCTGCACAATGACACAGGGTAAGTCTGTCAAACCTCTGGGGCTGATGAACTCTCCCACTGTCCTCTGGCACCTCACCCAGTGTTCTGTTGACCATGGACAAGGGAAGCTGGCAACCCTTGTGCACAGTGTGTGTGTGTGTGTGTGTGTGTGTGTGTGTGTGTGTGTTTTACATAAGTGTTCATGTTTTAATTTCAGACACTACTTAGGTTTGCACCGGGTTTACCTAAGGCTGATACAGCAGGAGCTGCCTTGCTATGCCATGAAAGGGACAGGATGTAGCATACGGGTCATCACCTGCCAAGGGCTCCTGGACACAGGATGTCAACACTTGACTGTGAGCGGTGCTGAGCCCAGTGAGACTGCAGCATGGCCAGGGAGGGTCACACGGTACCCACCAGCCACCTCCCAGGCACTTCCCACCCCTGCTAGATGCTCCTGCACTGGCTCTGCAGACTGCAGAAGTGAGTGTCCCTCTTTGCACACTCTAGGAGGGTCACGCCCAAGCCACCCCAACAAGTTCCCCAGTGAGCATGAGTTAAAGCACCTTCAGGTAAAAGGAAACAATGAATGAATGAATCACCTTCAAATAATGATTTGGAGTTGCCAACTCATTCACTGTCTTCCATTCTCCAGAATCTTCTTCCTTAAAATCCACAAAGTAGCCAGACATAGGACTGCTGCCCACACACACTGGGGCCTTCCACAGCATGACCAGTGATGTGTTCCAGACCTCACAAAATGTCAGGTCATAGGCAGGACCTGCAAAGGCAAATTGAACCTGTGCTCAGTCAGCTCAGCACACCGTGACCTGAGCGCAGGGACCTGCCACAGGCAGAGGCCCCAGCACATCACCATGTCCTCCTCATCACCTTCAGGCCTCACTCTTCCTGGAAGATCTGTCCTGATGCTGGGGTTAGGGGGAGCCCAGCTCTGTCCTGCAGCACCCCTCAGCCTCAGAGTGATCATGGGTGTGTGTAATCACAGACCCACATTGCTCTACCATTCTGCAAGTAGCATGCAGAAACGGGAAGGTGTGTGCTGCAGCCATTGGCATGGAAACTTCTGACTGGTTAGCACACAGCCCCCATTCTACTCTCTACCACACCAGGTAAGTCTAAAGCTGTCAGTTACTTATTTCCAGCTCCAGATGAGCTGGACACAGGCAGGGGAAGTTGCCCAGCGGCTCCATCTTAATTAGGTCACACTGGGTCCCTTGCATGCTGCTAAGCCAGTCTACAAGGAGCACAGCCCCCACGAAGACCCTGGAAAGAACAGGGTCTTCTCCCGTGGACTTCCCTCAAGGTCTAATAGCTTCATTAGAACAAGTAGGGAAAACAGAAGGAAGAAGGAAGGGAGTGAGAGAGAGAGAGAGGAAGGGGAAGGAAGTGAGATGCCTGCTCTGCCTCAATTCCAGGAGGTCCTGGCGATCTCCCCCATGCCTGCCCCTTACTTCTGCCTGGGCTCCTCTCTGCTCCCAGGGAGCAGATGGCTGGGGCCACACCCTGGCCACATGGACTCTGGAATGCTGACCCCCTTCAGTAGCCTGGGTCAACCATGCCATCCCTCCCACCGGATTTGCCCTTCCTCTGCACCCTGCCTGCTCCTGAGAACCCTTCCTGGACTGCAACACCATCAGCCACATGGCCACCCAAGGCATGGCACCACAGGTGCAGGCATCTTCTCTGCATCCTCTCTAACACCTATTGCTGCTTGTATTCTTGATAGTCACCATTCTAATTAGAGTGAGATTAAACATTTCTAAACATCACCATTCATGACTAAAGTCACAAAGTGACATAAACATGAAGTTTTCAGCAAAGATTTGCTGAAGTCCCTGGAGCTCATCGAGCTGAAAGGCCGGTGCAGGGGTGCACAGCTGTCATCGCAGAGAATCAGGAGGCTTAGGCAGGAAGATTTCAGTTCAAAGCCAGTCTCAGCAAATTAATAAGACCCTAAGCAACTTAGCAAGACCCTATCTCAAAATAAAAAGTAAAAAGGGCTGGGGATGTGGCTCAGAGGTTAAGCACCCCTAGGTTCAGGCCCTGGTACCAAAAACATGAATAAAATAATGGCTGCAAGGACATTGGTGGTTCTGTTTCCACACACTTTGAAGAGAAAGTCCTGCCCCCACCTGCCTTCAGTGTGAGAGCAGGTGAGGGAGTCCAGCCAGCTGCAGCACATCTCCATTTCCACTGAGGTTTGACTGGCACACTCTTGCTTCCCACACTGGCCTCTCACACATTCAGCCAGCTGACCAGAGGTCTCAGCAGAACGTATGTAACCCACTGGCCACCCTCCACCCCTTTCCTCCAGTTACTCTGCAGTGGCATCCCTAAGTACTTGGTCACGAAGACCTCACAGCTCTCAAGGACCACCTGCAAGTTACTCACTGAGGATCGCCTGGACCTTCATGTCCCCTACATGGGCTGCTTGCCAGTCCTACTTACCAATGACATCCTGTGCCTGGATAGAGACGTTATTTCCAATGGATCGCTGAGGCCACACTTATTAGCTGACAAAACGCGGAATACATATGACTTCCCCTCTGCAAGGTCAAAGATGGCATATCGAGGGGACCTCACAGCCATCTGGACATTGACATGCTGCCAGCTGCCACTCCCAATCATGGACTGCAGAGGAAAGGGTGGGATCAAACCAGAGACCCCAGGAGGGCAAGGAAGACAGCGTCCATACCATGGCACTCTGCACGAGGACAGCAAGACACCCTGACCTCCACAGAGGACAACAGGATCCTGTGTCCTGCATGGGAGGACAGCAAGTCACTCTTGTCCTGAACAGAGGATGTCTGGATCCTGGGTCCTGCATGGGGGACAGTAAGACATCCCTGTCCTGCACATAGGACAACAGGACTGCTTTGCTGAATTATATAAAAGTGATTCCAATTTGGAGAAGTGGGTAAATTGCCCAGCATTGGAAATTTTACTAGTAAAAATTTTTCTGCTAAAGTGAAGGAACTTTAGGAGTATGAAGGAATGAATACACCGGTTGTGACTTTTAGAAAATGGGAAAGCCTGTAAATACTTAAAGATAAGTTAGGAGAATATCTACAGAAATCTGTTGCCACTTGGTGGCTCACACTGCAGTTAAAATTCTCACCATGACGCAGCTACGTAGAGAGTGATGTGAGGGCTATGTGTCCAGAGCTGAGGGACACCATGAGGTGTCGGTATATCACAGTGCCTGTGGCGACCTGCATGGTGCTGTGAAGATCTCTAAACGATGACATGGTCGTGTCACCTCGCTAGCCACAGCACAAGATGCACACAGGTGATGTGCCACAGGAGAGTCCTGTGAGGTAGGCTGCAAATGTGACCCTCGTGTTGACCCCTATTCCATCTCTTGGAATCACGGGTGAGGTGGAATTCATGCCCAGAGCTTCCCTGGTCTCCACATTTTCTATACTGCATAGCTCACATGTCCTTCATGATCTCTACTAAATGTTTCTCAGTTTTCCCCTCCAGGTAAGCCGCCTATCTGAAGGAAGGTTGTACAGGGGACGTGGGTGCATGTGGGCCTGCTGAAATCTGCAGGAAGACCTGCATGTGTGGGGTCGCAGGCGCAGCTCTCAGGAGGAGATTCACGTGTAAGCAGAAACTGTTTCTCATTTTGGCAGAAGTCAGTACTGGGGATATGACCCAGGGATGTTCTACCACTCAACTCTAGCTGCAGTCCTTTTTTATTTTGAGACAGGCTCTCACTAAATCGCCCAGGCTGGCCTTGAACCTGCAATCTTCCTGCCTCAGCCTTTAAGTCACTGGGATTACAGGTGTGACTGCTACACCTGGCAAAAAGTTACTTTTTAGGACGTTTGTGTGGAACCAGCTGCTTGAGGGAGGGTCCATAGTTGTCCAGGACTGTTCCCCTGGTGGCTCCACCTCAATGGTGGAGGGAGCCATGGAGGATGCCTGACTGGGCATTTCCTGTGAGAGGAGGTGACACTGAGGGAGTAGCCAGTGGGGAGCTTCCCCTCCTCTGCCAGTAAGTATTGAGGCCCGACTCCCTGGACCCTCCTCCTAACGTGTGTCCACAAGTACTTGGTACCTCAGCGCGCAGGGGAGCAGGGAGGTGAGGGAGGAGGCACCTCCACCCAGGGACAGGACGCAGTTGCCACAGTGTCTCTGTGGTGCCAACAACACGTGCTCCTGCAAAGTAAGCCACACTGTCCCCATGACTGGGGTGGTGGTGAGTGGGGGCCAGGGTGCCAGGCACTCATATGAAACCTCGCTGTCTCCTCTCTGCCTCCTCACAGAGCCACGCAGTGCCGCAGGAGCAACTGGGAGTCATTCTACTCTGATCCCAAAAGACAGATGTGACTCAGAAATGCATCCTGACCAACAACACACTTACGCTTTGGTTTTGTGGCCTTGGGAGTCATTCCCTTCTACACACAGACAAGATTGCCACCAGATCTTGCAAACTGAAGTCTAGAATCTAAGAGATGACCAGCGGGTGCGGAAAGAGGGAGCCACAATTCTCCCATGCAGCTGGGGCAGAGGATGACAGGATTGAACATGACTCTGACTCTCCGGTGACCAGAACAGGCTCCTTCCCTGTCTGGGGCAAAGTGCTGAAGAGGTAGGGCCATCCCCTTACAGTGTGAAAATGCAAAGAGACAATTTAACGCCGACCTTCCATTAGTCCTCAAAGGCAAGAATGCCAGACGCCCCCCACCATTGCACAGGCCGGGAGGTCAAGTGCGCCTGCGCGGGTTTCCTTTGCGCCTGCGCAGAGTCCACTTCCTGCGCTTTTTCGGAGACGTGATTGTTGCCACTTGCTGACAGGAATTTCTCGAAGGCGGTTGACCGAAGCGAGGGAACTGGAGGATTCAAGGTGTGTGTCCTGTTGTGGTGGGGGTCGCGGGGGGACCCAGTTACAAGTTGCCTGCATCCCTGGGTGGGTCAGGAAGGGATTTTGGAACATAAATAAGGACATAAGCACTAATAGGAACCTCGTCTCCTCCCCCGGGATGAGAAGCCTAAACGTGCCCTTCTGGCTTCCATCTGAGGCAACGTGCTTGGGGGACAGGTCGTGTTTACAAATTGAACAAAATTTTACACTCGTGTACCACACAACCACGTCACTAAGCAACTGTGGTCCGACTGGAAGTAGGAGTTGGTTGACGTAGGGGTCCAGGGGAGGATTTTTCACTTTAAAAATTGGTCTCTCTGGATTGTGGGTAGCCAAAGATGTAATGGCCCTCGTAAGCACCCATATGTTTAAGGTTCCACTGGTATTTGTGTGTTGAGAAAAAATGGTTCTGCTTTGGTTCCAAAATAGAACCAAGAATATTTTCAAAAGGGTCTACTATATCTAGATTCAAGTCAAGATAAACAAGAGGCAGTCCCTCACCCAATGTATCTCTAGTGCATTTTTTTTAATGATTTGGAACTTAATGTTTACCTAAGTCTGATTTGCATCATTTCTTAGTTGTGTTTGTGTATGCATTATTGGGTAGGCAATTTGGAGCAGAAATGATCTTAATTAAGGTTCTATTTTTTCCTTTTCACACATGCACTGGGCAAGTGTTTGCTGAATTGAAATTGAAATATATTATGAGGCTTTGAAAATATATTATGAGGTGTTGAAATCGGTACAGCCAATATGTTGTAAAAGAAAAAAAAATGGAAAAAGCCTTTATTTTACTTGTTGAAATTGTGAAAACTTAGTAGAAATTTATCATTGTATTTGTTTTGAATATTAAGTGAGAATGGTAGTCTCAAATTAATGTCCAAAACAGGTAGTTTGTATAGTGTCATGAAGTGGACATAGACCATGTCTCTTATGGCTGGTTCAGTACTTGTATTTCCTACCTGTGAGTTTGCCAGAGCTGTAGTCCATTTCCCTCTCTATAGTTCTGATTGAGAATTCTCATGGTGCAAATAAAGGGGTTTATGTTCTCCTGCATGTATTAGGAAGCAAGTTTATAGTCACCCCAGTCATAACTTCTTTTAAACAGAGTTGGAAAAATAAGTTTTATTGTTGTAAGTAGTGTCTCAGAAGCAAAGGACTCCCTACAATGTGTACATTATCAGATTTCAGTGTAGTTTTTGAACATAATTTCTATAGTGTGCTGGGAATTCATTTTGTTTTTGATACAATATGAGTTACAAGACTTCTTTGCAGGTTTGGTCAAACAGCTTCATTTTGTGACTTTAGAATGCAGTAGAAAAATTAAGACTGATATAGAAGAAAATGAAGAGAAATTTAAATGAAAATTCAAGTTGAAGTATAGCAGGTATTGAACAACTTTATTTTTTTCTTTATTTAGTATATGCCATATAAAGCTTGTATATTTTGTACGTGAACCATTTTGGAAGGAACTTTAAGAAAAGATGAAACATTGAGTCTTGCTTCTCCTTTTAAGTCTAAGGAGGTAAAATAAAACTTAACCAAAATTATTTAGTGGCAAAGGCGGGAGTGAAAAAACCTTAGATTCACTCTGGTGTTCTTCTGCAAATCCTGTGTGCTTGAATTTTTCTATGTTTTAAGATGAAAACAAATTACTAGATCTATTTTAATTAGATTTGTGATTGATTTGTTAACAATATTTCCAGAAATACATGTTTCCTAAGAGCTATCTTTCCTGTTTTCCTAAATATTAGGTAATATAAAGATAGGGCAAGAATGATGAAAACCAGGGAATGAATATGATACACAATAAAGATAATAATAACTATTATTAATGTGAACATTTCTAGACATTTTTTGAAATTTATTTATATTGTAAACAAATGGGATACATGTTGTTTCTCTTTGTACATGGAGTAACGGCATATCATTTGTGTAATCATATATTTACATAGGGTAATGGTATTTGATTCATTCTGCTATTGTCTCCTTATCCCACAAGCCTCCCACCCTTCTTTTCCCTCTATACAGTTGCCCCTTCCTCCATTCTTGCCCCCCCACTCCCATTATGTGTCATCATCTGCTTATCAGCGAGATCATTTGTCCTTTGTTTTTTTGAGATTGGCTTATCTCACTTAGCATGATATTCTCCAATTTCATCCATTTGCCTGAAAATGCCATAATTTTATTATTCTTTATAGCAGAGTAATATTACATTGTGTGTAATATTATATATATATATATATATATATATATATATATATATATATACACACACCACAGTTTCTTTATCCATTCATCAATTGAAAGGCATTTAGTTTGGTTCCACAGTCTGGCTATTGTAAATTGAGCAGCTATGAACATTGATGTGGCTGTATCTCTGTAGTATGCTGATGTTAAGTCCTTTGGGTGTAGGCCAAGGAGTGGGATAGCTGGGTCAAATGGTGGTTCCATTCCAAGTTTCCTAAGGAATCTCCACACTACTTTCCAGAGTGGCTGCACTAATTTGCAGACCCACCAGCAATGTATGAGTGTACCTTTTTCCCCACATGCTCTCCAACACCTATTGTTGCTTGTATTCTTGATAATCGCCATTCTAATGGGGGTGAGATGGAATCTTAGGGTAATTTTGATTTGCATTTCTCTTATTACTAGAGATGTTGAACATTTTTTTATATATCTGTTGATTGCTTGTAGATCTTCTGTGAAGTGTCTGTTCATTTCCTTAGCCCATTTGTTGATTGGGTTATGTGTATTCTTGGTGTAGACTTTTTTGAGTTCTTTATAGATTCTGGAAATTAGTGCTGTATCTGAAGTATGAGTCACAAAGATTTTCTCCCACTCTATAGGTTCTCTCTTCATATTGCTGAAAGTTTCCTTTGCTGAGAGAAAGCTTTTTAGTTTGAATCTATCCCAGTTATTGATTCATGCTTTTATTTCTTGTGCTATGGGAGTCCTGTTAAGGAAGTCTGATCCTAAGCCGACATGTTGAAGATTAAGACCTACGTTTTCTTCTACAAGATGCAGGGTCTCTGATCTGATTCCGAGGTCCATGATCAATTTTGAGTTGAGTTTTAAACACGGTGAGAGATAGGGGTTTAGTTTCATTCTGTTGCATATGGATTTTCAGTTTTCCCAGCACCATTTGTTGAAGAGGATATCTTTTCTCCATTGCATGTTTTCGGCCCCTTTTTCTAGTATGAGAAAATTGTATTCATTTGGGTTTGTTTCTGTGTCCTCTATTCTGTACCATTGATCTACCTGTCTGTTATGGTGCCAATATCATGCTGTTTTTGTTACTATTGCTTTGTAGTAGAGTTGAAGTTCTGGTATTGCAACCCCCTGCTTCACTCTTCCTGCTAAGGATTTCTTTAGCTATTCTGGGTTTCTTATTCTTCCAGATGAATTTCATAATTGCTTGCTTTATTTCTGTAAGGTACATCATTGGGTTTTTAATTGGAATTGCATTGAACCTGTATAGCCCTTTGGTAGTATGGCCATTTTGACCATATTAATTCTTCCTATCCAAGAACACGGGAGATCTTTCCATCTTCTAAGGTCTTCCTCAATTTCTTTCTTCAATGTTTTGTAGTTTTCATTGTACAGATCTTTTACCTCTTTGGTTAGATTGATTCCCAAGTATTTTATTTCTTTTGAGGCTATTGCAAATGGAGTTGTTTTCCTCATTTCACTTTCAGTTGTTTCATCGCTTGTGTATAAATATGCTTTAGATTTACGCACGTTGATTTTATAGCCTGCTATTTTGCTGAATTCATGGATGAAGTCTAGAAGTCTTCTGGAAGAGTTTTTTGGATCCTCTAAATATAGAATCATGTCATCAGCTAATAGTGACAGCTTAAGTTCCTCTTTTCCTATTCAAATCCCTTTAATTTCTTTAGTCTGTTTAATTGCTCTGGCTAGTATTTCAAGAACGATGTTCAATAGAAGTGGTGAAAGAGGACATCCCTGTCTTGTTCCTGTTTTTAAAGGGAATGCTTTCAGTTTTTCTCCATTAAGGATGATGTTGGCCGTGGACTTAGCATAAATAGCCTGTACAATGTTCAGGTATGTTCCTACTATCCCTATTTTTTCTAGTGTTTTGAGCATGAAGGGGTGTTGTATTTTTTTGAATGCTTTTTCTGCATCAGTTGAAATAACCATATGATTCTTATCCTTAAGTCTATTGACATGATGCATTGCGTTTATTGATTTACAAATGTTAAACCATCCTTGCATTCTAGACATGAACCCCACTTGATCGTGGTGCACAATTTTCTTAATATGTTTTTGGATACGGTTTGCCAATATTTCGTTAAGGATCTTTGCATCTATATTCATCAAGGATATTGTTCTAAAATTTTATTTTTTTGATGTGTCTTTTCCTGGTTTGGGGATGAGAGTGATATTAGCTTCATAGAATCAGTTTAGTAGAGTACCCTCCTTTTCTATTTCCTGGAATACTTTGAGAAGTATTGGAATGAGTTCTTCTTTGAAGGACTTGTAGAACTCGGCTGAGAATCCGTCTTTTCCTGGTCTTTTCTTGGATGGTAGGTTTTTAATGACTTCTTCTCTTTCATTGCTTGTTATTCATCTGTTTAAATTTTGTATGTCCTCCTGGTTCAGTTTGGGAGGAGCATATGTCTCTAGAAATTTGTCAATGTCTTCGGTAGTTTCTATTTTGTTGGAATACAGATTTTCAAAGTAGCTTCTCATTATGTTATGTATCTCAGTGGTGTCTATCATGATATTTCCTTTTTCATCAAAAATTTTAGTAAGGGGGTTTCAAGATGGCGGACTAGAGGGTGGCTGCATTTCATGTTGCTCCAGGACTCAGGATTCAAAAGAGGAGATATTGAGAGACTTTGGACCAACTCAAAGCCACCGGGTGAGTCTCTCCCGCTGGGGAGGCGTCCCGGATGGGGCGGTAATCCTGGAATGCAGGGAACTTTGTGAAGTAGAGTTGCCCGGCGAGACACCCCTCCCCCTGCTGGAGCAGGGAACATGGACAACTGGGAGGTTTGCAGAGGAGGCCGCTCAGCACAGCACTTGGTTTCAGAGCAACCCGCGGGGCTTTGGCAGCTGCCCAGAGGAGGGGCCGCATAGGCAGGCGATTAGGTGCAGAGCAGGGTCCCAGGATCTAGGTGGCTTCTCGGTGGAAGAGCTGCAGAGACAAGCTGAGGTGCGGAGCGAAGGTTCCAGGACTGCAGGCAGCTTCTCTGAGGAGAGGCATCCTAAGGAGACTTGTCTGCGAAGGGTGAGGCTCCCAGGCCCAGGAGGTAGGTCCGGGCCCCTGAGAACATTGCAGAGGAAGACTGCCAAGCCCAGGCGGCAAGATACCCCTCCCCCCACTGGAGCAGTGAACATGGACAACTGGGAGCTTTGTATTGGAGATCGATCAGCACAATGCTTGGTTTCAGAGCACCCCGCTGGGGCTCTAGCAGCTACCTAGAGGAAGAGCTGGGTGGTGAGCTGTTTGGACTCAGAGCAACCTCCTGAACAAAAGGGTGGGGGGCTGCGCTGAGGAGGAGGAGATGCTCAGTGAGTTCCTTGGTCTCCAAGAGACCACACAGAACACCGGGTGGCTGCCTGGAGGAAGAGGCGTGCAGCGAGTCGCTGGGGCTCGGAGCATCTGTACGAGGCTCCAGGTGGCTGATCAGAGGAGGGGACACATAGCCAGGCGATTAGGTGCAAAGCACGTTCTGGGAAACTAGGCGGCTTCTTGGTGGAAGAGCTGCACAGAGACAAGATGAAGGGTGGAGTGAAGGTTCCAGGACTACGGGCAGATTGTCTGAGGAGGGGCAGCCTATGGAGTCTTGCCTGTGAAGGGCAAGGCTCCCAGTCCCAGGAGGTAGGCCTAGGCCCCTGGGAACATTGCCTGGGAAGGCACCGCTGCCCATGCGGTAGTTGTGGATTGAGGGGAACTGACCAGCGAGGGGAACTGACCACCTCCAGGAGGGTAACTGACCAGCGAGACCTCCCACCGGGTGAGTCTTCCCCGCCAGGTGAGGTTTTCCCACAAGGATGGTAAAACCAGAGACACAGGCACAAACAGGCATTGCCTCAGCCCGCAGCCTACTTCCCCTTTGGTTGACCATTGGTCAACAAGTGCAGGCACTTCTGCCCACTAGCAGGGAATATACCCCACCTGAAGGCCACCACCCCTAGAGAGGCAGCTTCCTTCGGGAGCACCACATTATCAACTTCCTCTAAGACTTCAGGCTACTGAAGGACAAGAGGGGATATACTAGAAATCTTCAGGAGGGACATTATAAGTCAATAGAGGAAATCTACAACATCTCAACAGTCCACTGATACATGAACAATATGAGAAAACAAGGGAAGAAAATGCCCCAAACAAATCTAGATGTTACATCAATAAAATCCAATGAAAGCATGGCAGAAGAAATGTCAGAAAGGGAGTTCAGAATGTACATAATTAACACGATAAGGGAAGCAAATGATGAGATGAAAGAGCAAATGCAGGCATTGAATGACAGCACCAATTGACAGTTAAAAGAGCAAATGTGGGAAGCAAAAGATAATTTCAATGAAGAGTTAGAGATATTGAAAAAAAAACCAAACAGAAATCCTTGAAATGAAGGAAACAATAAACCAAATTAAGAACTCCATAGAAAGCACAACCAATAGGATAGAACACCTGGAAGACAGAACCTCAGATATTGGAGACAAAATACTTAACCTTGAGAAAAAGTTGACCAAACAGAGAAGATGGTAAGAAATCATGAACAGAATCTGCAAGAACTATGGGATATCATGAAAAGGCCAAATTTAAGAATTATTGGAATGAGGAAGGCTTAGAGAAACAAACCATAGGAATGAACAATCTATTCAATGAGATAATTTCAGAAAATTTCTCAAATCTGAAGAATGAAATGGAAAATCAAGTTCAAGAGGCTTATAGGACTCCAAATGCACAAAATTACAACAGACCCACACCAAGGCACATTATAATGAAAATACCTAACATACAAAATCAAGACAGAATTTTAAAGGCTGTGAGAGAAAAGAACCAAATTACATTCAGTGGGAAACCAATACGGATATCAGCAGATATTTCAATCCAGACCTTAAAAGCTAGAAGGGCCTGGAACAATATTTACCAAGCCCTGAAAGAAAATAGATGTCAACCAAGAATCTTATACCCAGCAAAACTTACCGTCACATTTGACGATTAAATAAAATCCTTTCATGATAAACAAAAGCTAAAAGAATTTACAAAAAGAAAGCCAGCATTACAGAACATTCTCAGCAAAATATTCCATGAGGAAGAGATGAAAAACAAAGAAGCAAATCAGCAAAGGGAGGAGCTATTCTGAAGGAACTCTCAAATAAAGAGGAACCAAGTCATGTCAAAAATAAATAAATAAATAAAATGAGTCAAATGACCGGGAATACAAATCATATCTCAATCATATCCCTGAATATTAGTGGCCTTAATTCATCAATCAAAAGACATAGACTGGCAGATTGGATCAAAAAGAAAGATCCAACAATATGTTGCCTACAAGAGACTCATCTCATAGAAAGAGATACCCATAGACTGAAGGTGAAAGGATAGGGAAAAACATACCATGCACATGGACTCAGCAAAAAAGCTGGGGTATCCATCCTCATTTCAGATAATGTGGAATTCAAGCCAAAGTTAGTCAGAAGGGATAAAGAAGGACATTTCATACTGCTTAAGGGAACCATAAATCAGGAAGATATAACAATCATAAAAATCTATGCCCCAAACAGTGGCTCATCCATGTAAGTCAAACAGATCCTTCTTAATCTCAGAAACCAAATAGATCATAATACAATAATACTAGGTGATTTTAACACACCTCTCTCACCACTGGACAGATCTTCCAAACAAAAATTGAACAAAGAAACCATAGAACTCAATAACACAATCAATAATTTAGACTTAACGGACATTTATAGAATATACCATCCAACGAAAAGTGAATACACTTTCTTCTCAGCAGCACATGGATCCTTCTCTAAAATAGACCATATATTATGCCACAAAGCTAATGTTAGCAAATACAAGAAGGTAAAGACACTACCTTGTATTCTATCAGATCATAATGGATTGAAATTAGAAATAAATGAAGAGTAAAAAACAGAAATTACTCCAACACCTGGAGATTAAACAATATGCTATTATATGATGAATGGATAACAGAAGATATTAGGAAGGAAATTAAAAAATTCTTAGAGGTAAACGAGAACAAAGAAACATCATATCAAAATCTCTGGGAAACTATGAAAGCAGTACTTAGAGGAAGATTTATTTCATGGGGTGCATTCAAAAAAAGAAGTAAAACTCAACAAATAAACGACCTAACACTACAGCTCAAAGCCCTAGAAAAAGAAGAACAGACCAACACCAAAAGTAGTAGAAGACAGGAAATAGTTAAACTCAGACCTGAAATCAACGAAATTGAAACAAAAGAAACAATACAAAAAATTGACAAAATAAATAGTTGGTTCTTCGAAAAAATAATCAAAATTGATAAACCCTTGGCCACACTAACAAAGAGAAGACGAGAGAAAACCCAAATTACTAAAATTCAGAATGGTCAATGAAATATCACAACAGACACGATTGAAATACAAAACAGAAGCTATTTTGAAAATCTATACTCCAAAAAAATAGAAAATTTTGAAGATATCAACAAGTTTCTAGAGACATATGAAGTGCCTAAACTAAACGAGGAAGACATACACAATTCAAATAGACCAATTTCAAGTAAAGAAATAGAAGTCATCAAAAGCCTGCCAACAAAGAAAAGTCCAGGACCAGATGGGTTCTCAGCCGAGTTCAACAAAACCTTTAAAGAAGAGCTCATTCCAATACTTTTCAAAGTGTTCCATGAAATTGAAGAGGAGGGAACTCTCCCAAACTCATTCTATGAAGTGAATATTACCCTGATACCTAAACCAGACAGAGACACATCGAGGAAAGAAAATTTCAGACCAATGTCCTTAATGAACATCGACGCAAAAATTCTCAACAAAATTTTAGCAAATCGGATACAAAAACATATTAAAAAGATAGTGCACCATGATCAAGTGGGTTTCATCCCAGGGATGCAAGGTTGGTTCAACATCAGGAAATCAATAAATGTAATTCACCATATCAACAGACTTAAAGTCAAGAATCACATGATTATTTCAATAGATGCAGAAAAAGCATTTGATAAAATACAGCATCCCTTCATGCTCAAAACACTAGAAAAAATAGGGATAGTGGGAACATTCCTTAACATTATAAAGGCCATCTACGCTAAGCCCATGGCCAATATCATTCTAAATGGTGAAAAACTGAAAGCATTCCCCCTAAAAATGGGAACAAGGCAGGGATGCCCTCTTTCACCACTTCTTTTCAATATCGTCCTTGAAACTCTAGCCAGAGCAATTAGACAGACCAAAGAAATTAAAGGGATATGAATAGGAAAAGAAGAATTCAAACTATCCCTATTTGCTGATGATATGATTGTATACTTAGAGGAACCAGGAAATTCCACCAGAAAACTTTTAGATCTCATAAGTAAATTCAATAAAGTAGCGGGATATAAGATCAATGCTCATAAATCTAAGGCATTTTTATACATAAGTGATGAATCTTCAGAAAGAGAAGTTAGGAAAACTACCCCATTCACAATAGCATCGAAAAAAATACTTGGGAATCAATCTCACAAAAGAGGTGAAAGACCTCTACAATGAGAACTACAGAACACTAAAGAAAGAAATTAAAGAAAACCTTAGAAGATGGAAAGATCTCCCATGTTCTTGGATAGGAAGAATTAATATTGTCAAAATGGCCATACTACCAAAAGTGCTATACAGATTCAATGCAATTCTAATTAAAATCCCAATGATGTACCATACAGAAATAGAGCAAGCAATTATGAAATTCATCTGGAAGAATAAAAAACCTAGAATAGCTAAAGCAATCCTTTGCAGAAAGAGTGAAGCAGGGGGTATCACAATACCAGATCTTCAACTCTACTACAAAGCAATAGTAACAAAAACGGCATGGTATTGGTACCAAAGTAGAAAGGTGGATCAATGGTACAGAATAGAGGACAAGGACACAAACCCAAATAAATACAATTTTCTCATACTAGACAAAGGGGCCAAAAATATGCAATGGAGAAAAGATAGCCTCTTCAACAAATGGTGCTGGGAGAATTGGAAATCCATATCGCAACAGAATGAAACTAAACCCCTATCTCTCACCATGCATGAAACTAAACTCAAAATGGATCAAGGACCTCGGAATCAGACCAGAGACCGTGCATCTTATAGAAGAAAAAGTAGGTCCAGAGATTCAACATGTCGGCTTAGGACCAGACTTCCTCAACAGGACTCCCATAGCACAAGAAATAAAAGCAAGAATTAATAACTGGGATAGATTCAAACTAAAAAGCTTTCTCTCAGCAAAGGAAGCTATCAGCAGTGCAAAGAAAGAGCCTACAGAGTGGGAGAAAATCTTTGCCAAACATACTTCAGATAGAGCGCTAATCTCCAGAATCTATAAAGAACTCAAAAAACTCTACACCAAGAATACAAATAATCCAATCGACAAATGGGCTAAGGAAATGAATAGACACTTCACAGAAGAAGATCTACAAGCAATCAACAAACATATGGAAAAATGTTCAACATCTCTAGTAATAAGAGAAATGCAAATCAAAAGTACCCTAAGATTCCATCTCACCCCAATTAGAATGGCGATTATCAAGAATAGAAGCAACAACAGGTGTTGGCGAGGATGTGGGGAGAAAGGTACACTCATACATTGCTGGTGGGGCTGCAAATTAGTGCAGCCACTCTGGAAAGCAGTGTGGAGACTCCTTAGAAAACTTGGAATGGAACCACCATTTGACCCAGCTATCCCACTCCTTGGCCTATACCCAAAGGACTTAAAATCAGCATACTACAGAGATACAGCCACATCAATGTTCATAGCTGCTCAGTTCACAATAGCCAGATTGTGGAACCAACCTAGATGTCCTTTAATTGATGAATGGATAAAGAAGCTGTGGTATATATATACAATGGAATATTACTCAGCCATGAAGAATGATAAAATTATGGCATTTGCAGGAAATGGAAGAAATTGGAGAATATCATGCTAAGTGAGATAAGCCAATCTCAAAAAAACAAAGGAGGAATGATATCACTAATAAGTGGATGATGACACATAATGGGGGGTGGGAAGGGTTATTGTTAAGGTTAGAGATAGGGTTAGGGAGTGTGGTAAGAATGAAGGAAAGAAGGACTGTATAGAGGGAAAAGAGGGGTGGGAGGGGTGGGGGGAGGGAAAAAATAACAGAATGAATCAAACAACATTACCTTATGTAAATTTATGATTACACAAATGGTATGCCTTTACGCCATATACAAACAGAGAAACAACATGTACCCCATTTGTTTACAATAAAAAAAAGAAAAAAAATAGGGATGAAGTTATACCCAATACTAGGGTATCGACTTAATGACTTTACTTTGTTAGGAGTGACTGCGGCATATGTTCATCAGCATTCAGCACTTGTAAGAATTGACTCATTGCCATTGACTCCCTTCCACTTACCAGTTCTGCATGTGTGAGTGTTGAGCTGGTTTTCCATGATATTCCCTCCATGGAATCAGAGAGACCCAATGACAGGACACAAGGAACATGTTAAATATGACTGAGGTAACGCTGTCATTTTAACTACATGAGGCTGGTGGTTGAAGTGTATAAAACTGCTTACTGCAGCTTTGTTTGAAGTAAAAGATGATGGTTGAGAGAATTTGAAGTGGCACACAAGAAGTGTCTCATTTCATTCCCAAGAAAGGAATCCTTCCACCAAGAATGCTTCAATGGTTTCTTTCTACCAGTTGGCAATTTAAGGTTCTTTATGTCACTGAACAACAGCCAAACAAGGTAGTTGCTATATTACCTGAGGCAAGTCATTTCCAGTTAATAGTGGAAAATTGCCTTTCTCTACAAAATGAGAAAGTAAGAGACCCATTCTGATATCCAGGAGATTTGGGTGGGATGTCATAAGATGGGAAATCATTACAGTAACCCAATAAAGAGCAAAATACTGAGGATTCAGATTGCTTAGGAATGAAGGGTTAATCTAGCTTAAGTAATTAAAAAGGAAACATGGAAGAGGTGTGGAAAGAATTACAAATATCAATTAGAGATCCATGATGAATTGAGAGGTAAGGAAAAGCTGGCTGCAATGTAATCTGACATAGAGACTAGTTGGAAGGATGGTGGTGATGGGTGCTATTAAACTTTTCCTAAAGAGTTAAGGAGCTAGAATTAACTTGGTGGGATATAAATATGGATGTTCTTTTATATTTTGACCTGAGAAAAATGGAACATGACTTGGGAGAGTTCATCTTTAATCCCTGAACTTCCTGTATATCTGCATATCTTTGGATTGTTGAATTCTGATCCCTGTAAATATGGAAGGCTTATTTCTCTCATGGAGTATGTTTATGAGGAGTTCAATTGTAGTTAGAGATTCTTCCACCCTTGGAAAATTTCCAAAATATGTATCTTTCATGGTGGTACTGAACTCAGAGATTACTGATAGCTTCCAGTCCACAAGGTAAAGCATAACTCTTCTACTCTTGAGATATTCACATTCTGGTTTTTGCTTAATTTATCGTTTCTCCAAACACTGTTCTTCACCTCCCAAAATGTAGGCTCCAGTTACACAAGACTATTCCATTCCATAGGCAGTTAGTAAGCATGCATCACAAAGTATTTCTCCATCCCCATCTTTCCCCAGAATGTAGTCAGGAGTGATCAGTGGCTATAATCAGTCAAAATAACAGGACTCTGAGAAAACTTGTCCTAGGAGGTACTGGGTAAGTATTTTGTTTTTAATGAGCTTCTCCAGGATGTGGACTCCTCTGGGACACAGAACCCCTTAGACCCAGGGATGAGTAGAATGAGGAATGTGAGCATGGGTGGTGCAGAGGTGGCTGCTGACTATAGAGGCTGTGACTTCATAGCCCATAATGAATAAAGGGGACCAGGATCTTGGATATGGGCCCTAGAGTCACCCTCAGACACTGGGTAAGTAGTCAGGAGGGTGAATGAACTGGTGTCTTATTGTCTATCCGTCTGAGGATCTTGATTCCCCAAATTGTATGATCATACTTCAGGATACTTTCTTTTTTTAAGCATCAAAGAAGTTGGTTTATTTGGGGGAGGGTGTGTGGCAGGGTCTCCACCCTCACTCTCTGCAACTCCCTTGAATCTTTCCTAGTTGTGTATACACAATGAGATTACAACTAGCAGGGCACAGGGTTTTTTAAATTTGATTTAGAACAAATGTGCACTTGTGCTGTTTCAAACTTAAGACCCTTGAAGTCAGAGATACATCCCACTCATTTCTCAGGAAAGCAACATTCTGAGAAATTGCATGTATACAAATTAATTGATCCCTTGCCTATCTGCAATACCAGTGTATTATGGTAGATGTAAAAACCATTAATGTGACTATATTAGACACCATCAGCAGGGTGAAAAGTTCAGCAATTGGATTCAGTTTTCTGTTTAGGGGAGGAACTTCTCATGGGCCTTAATGTCCCCCTTCATTTTCCTTGGCTCTGGGCACTCTTGAGTGTGGATATCTGAAGAAAAATGGAGTGAGATCTCAAAGGTACAAAATATCTTTATTAGTTTAATTCTCTGTAAATTACTAAATCTCTCTATTGGATCAACACTTTTCCTGAATTTTAACTCTCCCAAAACTACTAAACTTTGCCCTTGGATTAACATTTTTCATACTGATATCAATGAGTCATGTGAATATCTACACAAGAACCAAAATACCACTGTAGTCACATATACCAGAATATGTAGTTGTCTGTTTAGAATAAATATAGTGTGTTTGAGTTATCTAATATTCTCCATTGATTTGAAGCCATGTGTTCTTTAATCAAGGGTCAAAATCTAGTGTACAGTTCAAGCTAGTGAGTTCCTCTGGGAGGATTTAGTAGGAGTAGTGATTCTAAATTCAAAGGGAATATGCTGCCTTCAAAATTTTTTCTGATTTTATTATTTATTATAAACCTACAATCAAAGTTGTATTTTAATGGGTTTTTTATAGTTATATTAGAATTTATTTTTGACACAATCACAAAAGCATGGATTATACTTTGCTCTAATTCAGTTCCCAGTACTTCCCTTTTCCCTCCCCACTCCCTTCCCTCTGATTTAATGATTTTTCTGTTTTTACCTATAGTTTTTTTTTAATTAGTGCCTTCTGGATATACAAAATGGGTAATTTATATATATATTCACATATATACATAGGAAAGTAAGGTCAGATTCATTCCAGAGCTTCTGTCTCTGAATTTTGCTGCATGTATATCTCAGCCTGAAGGGTAGCCAGTAGATATTCAAGAAACACTGGCTATATTCTGGTACCATGCCTGGTACTGGCTCTGTTGCAGTCATGAAGGCTGAGGTGACCTTTCCAGCATGGAATTTATACTCTAGTGGAAAGTCAGCTACAAATAAGAAACCAAGATAATTGAGTGCTGTATGATGAGTGTAAGACGCAGGTAGTCTAAGGAAGCAGGCAAGTTATATCTAAGCAAGTCACAAATAAAGATCTTGAAAAATAAGTGGGGTATGTCAAGTGAAGTAGAAGGAGGAAGACAAGGCTAGGCAAGAGGAACAGCAACTCTGAAAGGCTGGAATCAAGAAATTAAGACCTGTAAGTTCACAATGTTGTAAGAGAAGGGATGTAAGAGTTATTGTGGGGTCATTCGGAACTGTGGATTTAGGTAAGGGTCACAATGTGAAATACCTTTTTCTTTTCTGTCTTTAAAAGGATTTTGATCTTAAAAATAATGAGTATCCATGAAATTTTCATCACAATGATGATTGGATTTTAATGTCAGATGCCAGAGTGAGATGAGTTTGAAGGAGAGAGAGCATGGAAGCAGTGAGATGAAGCAATACGCTGTTCTAAAGTCCAGACAAGGAATGTTGTCAGCCTTGTTCACATTGTGGCAGTTGGGATAAAGGGTGGAAGAACTAAAGAATGAAGTGGCAGAATCTAGAGGGCTTGCTAGGTGAGCTGTTAATGAGAGGGAAATGAACAGATGAAATACAGCTCTCAGGTTTCTGACTTGAGCCTGGATTCCTTTTACTGAGTTAAAAGAGAATGGAGGAGTGAATTTGGAGAGGGTAGAGTGAGTCATGGGTTTCATTTGGGATCTCTTGAGCTGCACATGGTTGTAGTATACTGATGAGGAGCTAATGAGTAAGCAGTTGGTGATTCAAAACTGAAAGTGATAGAGCTATTTATCACAGGTTTAGATCGCATATCAATGCCATTGGATTAGGTGATCACTTACAAACCTATAGAATTTTAGGGGAAGTGTTCAGGGGAAAACTCAGGAAACAGTGACATGTAAGACACTATCAGAGAAGTAAACAATCATAATTATTGATAATAAATGTCCATGGAAGTATCAAAGAATCAGTGTGATCACACAGAATCTAGTAGATAAGAGTATTTCAGAAGGGAGAAAAGAGTCAGCATAGTTACATTCAATGATAAGTGAGGAAACTAACTTGGAGAGATGGCTTAGATTGAGTGATGTGTCATAATCTCATTGTAGATGTGATTTTGAATGCTGAGTGTGAGATCAATGCGGTCAATTATTGAAGAGCTCCTAAGGGACAGCACATCATACAAATGTGTTTGGCTTTTTAATTTATGTTTTAAAAAATCCTATTATCTTCTCTTAAAGACACTAGAGATAGAGTATGACAGGAAGGAACCAATGTACCACCTCAGAGTTCTTCCTGCTGGGCCTGCCCATCCAGCCAGAACACCACAACCTATTGTATGCTTTATTCCTGACCATGTATCTTACTACTATTCTGGGGAACCTCATCATCATTGTCCTCATTCGCCTGGACTCCCATCTCTACACTCCCATGTATTTGTTTCTCAGCAATTTGTCCTTCTCTGACCTCTGCTTTTCCTCTGTGACCATTCCTAAACTGCTGCAAACCATGCAGAGCCAAATTACAACCATCCCTTATGCAGGCTGCCTGACCCAAATGTACTTCTTCCTGTTTTTTGGAGACCTGGAGAGCTTCCTTCTAGTGGCCATGGCCTATGACCGCTATGTGGCTATCTGCTTCCCCCTGCACTACCCCACCATCATGAGCCCCAAACTCTCTCTCCCTGGTGGTGCTGTCCTGGGTGTTGACCATGTTCCATGCCATGCTCCACACCCTACTTATGGACAGATTGTGTTTCTGTGCAGAGAACGTGATCCCCCACTTTTTCTGTGATATTTCTGCTCTTCTGAAGCTGTCCTGCTCCGACACTCATGTCAATGAGTTGGTGATATTCATCACAGCAGGCCTCATTCTCGTCATTCCCTTTGTCCTCATTGTTGTTTCCTATGGGCACATCGTGTCCTCCATTCTCAAGATCCCTTCTGTTCATGGTATCCGTAAGGCCTTCTCCACCTGTGGCTCCCACCTCTCTGTGGTGTTGCTCTTCTTCAGGACAGTCATTGGACTCTACTTATGTCCATCAGCTAATAATTCTACTGTGAAAGATACTGTCATGGCTCTGATGTACATGGTGGCCACTTCCATGCTGAACCCCTTCATCTATAGCTTGAGGAACAGAGACATGAAGGAAGCAATAGGAAGAATCCTTAAGAAAATTCCCTTTAGCCTGTGATGGTAATGCTTAAGAGAATTGCATCACTTTCTGCTGCAAATGATGGTATTGATATGTTGATATTAATATTTGAATGCTATTCTCTAGTCCTTTCTTCCTATCATAGAAATTACTTTTCAAATATACCACATAATTATCCATTAAATAGTAGAACTATACTCAATATGTGTATTTGATATAAAAGGTGTTCTCAGTAATCTTCTATTAAGACTTCCCTGTTTGTTAAATCCAGTCGAGGGTGAGGAGACATGAGATAAATTATTTCAATTGAAATTTTTGTCTGTAGTTGTTGAGTCACTGATTCAACTTGTGTTGTTTTTATAAGCAGTGTCTTAAAAAGCCATATTGTATTATAAGGCATATTTGCTTCAAATGATATTCTTTCCTTTCATGCTAATACTAAATCCCAATCTGTGTGTTGTTCCTTATTCTAAACTTGAATTTCATTATTGAATAAAAATTTTTCTTTCTTAGAAGTGTTCACATCCTTCTGTCTCTTAACCTATTTTTTAAAACGTACTTACTCCCATGCCTTCATTCTGTTTTTTAACCTGCTTTAACCTCAAGTGAACTTTCAGTTTGCTGTGTTATAATAGTTTTGTTTGAATTTATCTGAGAACTCAGTCATGTCTGGGGCCCTGAATGTCATTCCTTCAAGCATGGGTATGGAAGTCAGAGTTTGCTTATCAACCTCACTCTTTAATGATCTCTTTTTCCTCCTTGGTATTTTAAAATCTATCAGTAAACTTTACATCTGTAATGTTATTTTAATCCTGTGAAGATTTAATTTAAGCATGGAGAGGAAATTTTAGTATCCTGTTAAAGACTGAAAAATGTGCAATTTGAACTTGCGAAGGTTCCATCATGGCAGTGAATTATCCAGTTTTAATTTATTTTTAATACTAAGATTATTGACTTATTTTAACATTCTCCATGTGTTTCTAATGGTACACTAGTTTCTATAATGCATAGGCTCTCAGAATGCAGTTAATACTGGAGTGTGGGAGGCACACGTTTCATGCTATGCAGCTGATGAAGTCACTGTCATCTTTAGATTGCAGTTTCCAGAGTCACCTCAAGTTCTGCTATCCAGTTGGAAAAAAGATAATGGGTAGAAGATTCCATAGAAGAGTTTTATAGGCCAGGCCTAGAAGTGATATATATCACTCTGATCTACATTTATCTCTCCAGAATTCAGCCCTTTTCCTCAATTGAGATGCGATTTGGGGAGGTAGTGAGAAAATTTTTTTTCATCCAAATTCTATACAGAGATGCAGAATTTTTTTATGGTCCATCTTTTTCCATTGAAAGATAATAATTAAACAGAATAGTGGGATTCTCTGTGAAACATTTGTACAAGTACATAACAAAATTTGATCAGTTTCATTCACCAGTACAGCCTCTACCCTTCCCTTTTTCCCTCTCTGATCTTTTCCTCTACCCCAGTGATGCCCCTTCTATTTTCATGATATCCCTTCTCTTTTCATGATGTCCTCCTTTTCCCTTTTTCTCTATCTTCTGCATGAGAGAAAACATATGATCCTTGACTTTTTGAGTCTGACTTAATGCACTTAACATGATGCTTTCATTTTCCTGCCACTGTAGGACCATGAACTTTTGCTCTATACGTAGCTGTCTTTATATATTAATTCGGGAAAGTTATATGAAATAACTGTAAAATCCAGAAAGGGAGATGAGGAGTCATGAAACTATGTACATCTGGCTAATGATACCATAAGAATTATTGTCAAGATCCACATATTTCTAAAATTTTTATATTGTAGAACCACAGTTTTAAGACAAAACCCCAAAAGTTTATTTGTACCTCCCCTAGATTCCTCTCATGGTATAATTTTATATACTATAATACCCTATCAAAACAGACAAATTTTTGGTGCTAGGTAATTAACTGGAGCACAGAATGTACTTGGATTCCATCAGTAGTTCCGAGCATCATTTTACAATGTGCCCTTCTGTGGAGTTTATATTTATCTCATGCATGGATTCATGTAACTCTTATCACAACCAGAAGCTTGGGATGTGACAGTTGATCATTATACAACTGGATATGAGGGTAAATTCGTGACTGATATTACATGTCAGAATAAGGAGCTTGAGGATAGTGGGCACAAAATAAAAAGGCATATTTAAGTTTGGTATAGATTTATTAGAATTCTTAAAATGAAATATGTTTTAAAATTGTATATGTTTAGCTTAAATGTTTAACTGATACCTTAAAGCATAAAAGTTGTATATATTAGCCTGATGTGGTGATGCATGCTTGTTGTCCCAGCTACTTGGGAGCCTGAGGAAGAAGGAGCACAAATTTGAAGCCAGGCTTAGAATTTAGTAAGACCCTGTGTTAAAATTAAAAAACAAGAAACATCTGGGGATATAGCTCAGTGGTTAAATGTCCCTGGTTCAAATAGCAGTACCAAAAAGAAAAATCCGTATTTATGGTGAATCATGTGATGTTTGGGTCTCATATATTCAGTGTGTAATATTTAAATAATGTCAAGCTGAATCCACATTCATCATTTTTTTATGGTGAAAATGTTCAGAATTACTTTTCTGTTGTTGGTTTTCTTTTTCTTTTTTTTTTTTTTTGAAATTTACACCACATTATTGTTATCTCTAGTCACCAGAACATCTTACTTCTAACTATAATTTATTACCTATTGATCAATCTCCTCATCTATCACTATCTATTCCTGTCACTAGCCTCTATTGATAAATAATTTTATATATCATGGGTTAGAGCGTGAAGTTTAGAAACACAGTCATGCTGCATATGATGACATTTCAGTCAATGATGGAGTACATGTACAAGGTGGTCCCATAAGACTATTATTGAGTGGCATCATAGCTGTATTAGTGTAAGTATACTCAATGATGTTTGCATGATAAAAAAAAAAAATTCCTAAGAACACAGTACAAAGAACCAAACCCAGCAAACCTGTCTTTAAGAATTCAGAATTTATGGGAAAAATGACAAACTTTACTTAGTAAACAAACACTAGACCTGCCCTGTAGGTAATACTAAGGAAAATTCACTAAATGGAAACAAAAGTCTTCCAGTTACTAGCATAAAACTTACAGGAGGTTTAAACCCAATAGTATAATTAATACTGTGCAGTATTCAGAATACTCTGAGACTGTAAGACAGTTGAGTAATTTTATACCTAGTACAAAGGGCAAATAACAAATTATAAGTTGCAATGATCATTGAAATAAACCGTCAACAGATATATATTACAAAATGACGTGAATTTGGACATTAAAAACTCAAAATGTAAGAGTTTCAGTGTAAAGTTATTTTCAGTCCAAGTGAAGTTGCTATCCATTTGGAATCAACTATTACAAATTTAAGATATTCTCTGCAACCCCAGAGGAAACAATAAGGGAAAACTCTGAATGAGACACACAAAAGAAAAATAAAAAACATTCAAAACACACGACTACAGAAAACCACCAAATCACTAAGGAAGACAACGAGTGGAAAAACCATAATACCTACAAAAGAAATAAGCACAAAGCAAACCAGCAGTAGTGAGTCCATACCCATCAATAATAACATTGAATGAAGAAAATAGATTAAATTCTTCAATAAGAATGTACAAAACATTGAGTGAATGTACAAAACAAACAAGAAACAAAGCCCACCTCTAAGCTGCCTACATTTCACTTTGAAAACACACTGAGATTGAAAGTGAAAGGATAAGAATAAATTTTTTAAAAAGTGAAAGGATAGAAAAAGATGTTCTATACAAATAGAATATTCTATGCAAAATAAAGAGGAGAGGGAGCAATATGTTTATCTGACAAAATAGATATTAAATAAAAATTATCAAAAAGATGAATACTAATGAAATGATCAACTAGTGAAAAAGATATAAAAATTTTAAGTATATATGGAACCAACAATGGGACAATTAACAATATGAAACAAATATGAAAGCACCTCTCCTTTCAGGCCCTTTGGTAGGGGACCTCAGCACAGCCCTTTCAGTATTGGATAGATCATGCAAAGAATCAATAAGGAATACTGGACTTTAGACAAAATGGAGCTACCAGACATATAGAGAGCATTTCATTCAACACCAACAAAAGGGATGTTCTTTGCAAATGCACACGGGGAACAGTCTTCATATCATATGTTAGGCCAAGACACATCTTAGCAAATGAAGATTGAAATCCTACCGAATGCCTCTTTTGAATACAATGGTATGAAACTGGAACTTAATAATGAGCAATTTCAGAAAATGCACAAATACACAGAAATTAAGCAACATGATCCTGTGCAACTATTGGGTCAGTGAAGAAATTAAAAGGGAAACTTAAAAATATCTTGCAGCAAATGGAAACAGAAATCCTACAAAAAGTTATGGGATGCAGCAAGAGCAGTTGTAAGGTAATAGTTTATTGCAAGAAACACCTATATCAAGAAGGAAAATAAACAGTATACTTCAGGGAAATAGGAAAAGAACAACAAACCTTAGTTTGTTAGCAAAGGAAAAGATATAATAAATATCAGATCAAAATCAATGAAATACAAGCCAGGAAAAAAATACGATTGAAATAATATCTATGAAGCAAAGAGTTTGCTTTTTGAAAAAATAAAATTAACAGACCAATAGCAGTCTAGACTGATGGAGACAAAAAGAAAGAAAGAAAATCAACAATGAAAAAAGAAACATTACAACTGCCTCCACAGAACTACAAAGTATTGTGAGACAGTTGTGAACAATTATATGCCCCAAATTGGATACTCCAGAGGAAGTGGACAAATTGCTAGACACAAAGAACCTACTAAGATCAATTCACAAAGAAACAAAAAAATCTGAAAAGACAAATAATTGAGAGAAGAGATGGAGTTGGTTTAAAAAATAAAAACAGTTTCCCATCAAAGGCAGGCACAGGACCTCAGGGTCTCACAGTTGAATTCTATAAAACATTTTAAGACCTAATATAAATTATTCACAACTCTTCAGAAA
This sequence comes from Sciurus carolinensis, assembly GCF_902686445.1. NCBI lineage: Eukaryota > Metazoa > Chordata > Mammalia > Rodentia > Sciuridae > Sciurus > Sciurus carolinensis. The sequence goes on along the minus strand of NW_025920516.1, from coordinate 9,790 downwards.
ATTGGAAGAGCAAGGAATATTTCCAAATTCCTTTTACAGGAGCAGAGTTACCATGAAATTATATATAGCCTGACAAGGACTTCCTGACAAAAGAAAACTATAGGCTCATATGCTTGATGAACAGGGATGCAAAATACTCAAGTGATTTCCACAGCACATTAAAAGGATCATTCATCATGATCAAGTTGCATTTATTCCTGAAATGCAAGGATGGCTCAACATTTGCAAATCAATAAAATGGATACACTTCATTAACAAAACAAAGAACAAAAATAATGTGACCATCTCATTAGATGTAGGGAAAACATGAGAAATATTCAACATCTTTTCATGATAAAAATCACAACTAAATAGGTATTGGAGGAATGTATCTCAGCACAATAAAGGTACAAATATGAGAAACCCATAGTGAGCATCATATAGAACAAGGAAAAGTTCAGAGTGTTTCTTCTAAGATCTAGAATAAGACAAAGATGTTCACTTTCACCACTCTTCCTCAAGATAGTACTGGACCATGCAAATGATAGGAGAAGGAAGAGGCATCCATATTGGGAAGGAGGAAGTAAAATTATCCCCATTTGTATATGATATGGTCTTTTGCATTAGCACATACTAATTATATAGGAAAATGGGTTTCAATTTAGAATATGCGTATAACACTTGATTTTTTCTGTTGCTCTCCCCTCATTCCCCTGATCCCCTTCCTCTTTTCTAATAGTCTCTTATCCAGATAACTTCATGCCATAATTTTTCCTTTTTCTAGATTCCACATATGAGAGAAAGCATGTGATACTTACCCTTTCTTAGTGTACAGATATACATGGAAATAAAATCCTGTGATTTATGAGAACATAGATAGAACAGGAGTTTATTATGGAAAGTAAAATGGCCAGGCAGAGAGAGAGTGTGTTACATGAGCTCACTCTTATGTTGGATCTAAAGAGATCAATTTCATAGAAACTGAGAGTAAAATGGACCAGAGGCTGGTAAGAGCCAGGAATGAAGGAAGGGTGAGGAGGTAGGGTTGATCTGTGGGCACTAAGACACAGTTACACAGGAGCAAGGATTTCTAGTGTGCTATTGTATATTAGGGTAATAGATTACAATATGCACAGTACATTTCAGGAAGACAGAAGAAAGGTTTTTGAAAGTTTTCATCAAAAGAAATAGATGTTTGAGGAGATGTTGTGTTTAACCTGATTTAAGCATTATACAAGATGTGCATGTATCAAAACATTAATTGGTACCCTAGTTATATGTATAATATTTATACTTTTGTTTGTTTAAAATGAATAAAAACTTTAAAAATGTTAAGAAACATGGCTTATGGGGTCATTTTTATATTCTTAATACTGTAGTTTTTGATATCTCTCAGTGGAAGTTGATTTCCTTCCTTCAGTTCCTGAATCTCATTTTCAGTCCTGTTTATCATAGGATATATTCTTAATGCCCTTTTCATTACATTTTTGTTTTCAAAGAATATAATTTAAATATTAATCATCTATCTTGTCACTGATAATTCTGTCTTATGAGATGTCAGAGTTTATTTAAGATAAGAACTGGTATTACCTTAACAACCACATGGAAAATGACAAAATATTTCAGAATAATATTCAATGGAAAAAGCATAATGCAAATAATGTAGAAAGCATAATCTACTTTTATGAATATACATATGCACATAAAAAAGGTAATTAAGTGAGATATTGCATTGTCATTTTAGATATGACAAAATGGATGAAGAAAGAGTTGAAGGAAACCTAGAGTTCTAGGTTCTTCACACTGAGATTGAACTGTCCACATTCTTAAATGGAAATGTCCCCCGGGCAAATGAAAATAACCTCCATGTCCTTCAACAGATAAATGGATAAAGAAAATGAGATATATACATGATGGTATATTACTCAGCTACAAAAGAGTAAGACATATGCCAGTAAATGAATGGATATGGAGATTATCATGCTAAGTAAAATAAGCCAGTCCTGAGAAACCAGAAATCAAATGTTCTTTCTGATACGTGGATGCTAACACACAAAAGTGGGGCAAGGGAGAATAGAAGTTCAGTGGATTAGACAAAGTAGAATGAAGGGAAGGGAGAAGGATTAGAAATAGGAAAGACAGAGGAATCAATTTGACATAACTTTCCCATGTTCACCATCAGTGAAACTCCATGTCATGTACAACCACAAGAAAGGGATCTTAATTAGAATAAGGTATACTCCATGTATGCATACTATGTCAAAATACACTCTACTGTCATGTATACCTAAAAAGAACAAATTTTAAAAATAAAATATAAATATAGAATTAAAGCTTTAAAAAGGAGAACTGAGAGCTCTGGAAAAAGATCTGGCGTTCAGATAAAGTAGTGAGGTCAGGAGACTATAGGAAAGGAATGAATTTGAATATTATCACTGAGAGGGGACAACTAAGGAAATGAATGGACCAAGGCAAGAAACCATTCATGCCATGGGGGTGCTACACTTTTAAAAAAGGATGGTTGCTAACCTTCATTTGGAAGTGGGAAAAAATTAAAAGAATCTTCAGTCTCTGATCTTGCACAGCCTTAACAACTGACCCATTGGGTGGCATGGAAAGTTGATGATAGATTTTAGTCTTCAAATAAATCATAATGTCTTCTCTACTTCCTTTGATTTTTCATGGGGTATAATAAAACACAGGAGAAGCTTCTGCAAAATCAAAATAAAAGAAGAAGGGCAACCTAAAAAACTAAAATTTTCCTATAGCCTCTACCTTTTTGACCTATTCTGGGTCAGTAAATTCTAGAGATTGTGGATTAGTTAATTACAGGTGAACACAAAATTGTTTACTAACAGGATTGTACAAGGAGTTAGAAAAATGTTGATAGGACAGAAAATAAAAGCCAATGTAAACATGAAAATAAATAAGGTGAATAGGAAAGTTAGAAGAGAGAATGATGACAATTTGTGTAGGAATATTATGTAGGAGACTCTAGGTGTTTGCTGGGAGATTGAGATACTGGGAGGTTATTGAGTATCAATCTGAGATTATGGAGCACTACTTTAAAAAGATATCATAGTCAAAACAGATTTGAGAAAAAATTGAAAGGCCTAGGAATAATTTAATAATGTAAGAACTGGAGAGCACATAAAATGTAGCTTTCACATAGGCTTCTCCAGCATAACCTGGGAAAGACAAAGAGGAGGACAAAGCCAGGTCCCCAAGACCACTTTCTCTAGTTCACTACTCAGCCAAACCTCCTTTCTTTTGCCTGTTGAACAATTATGTAGTATGCTACTTCAACCGAAGTTCCCATCATGAGGGAAAAGTGTGGGCAAATATTCCAATATTAATGTCACTAATATTAATGTGAAAATCATGTTAAAAGCCCTTCTCACACAAGGGAATTTTCTTCCTACAAAGGTCCCTTCCTAGGGATCCTGCTATGTGTCTGTTTCTCAGGCTGTAGATGAAGAGGTTCAACTTGGGAGCCATGACTGTGTACTTCAGAGACACAACAGTATCTTTCACAGTTGAATTATTAGCTGATGGACATAAGTACTGACCAATGACTGTTCCATAGAATAGCACCACCAAGAGAGGTGAGAACCACAGGTGGAGAAGACTTTACAGATACCTCAAGCAGAAGGGACTTTGAGAATGAAGGATACAATCCTTGCGTAGGACACAAGAATGAGTAAGAATGGGATGATGACAATCCTCCTATAATAGATATAACCAACACATTAACATGAGAGTCAGAGCAGGCAAGCTTCACAAGGGTGGATATTTCACAGAAAAACTGTGGGATCACATTGTCTGCCCAGAAGGACTATCTGGGAATTAGCAGAGTATGCAACAAGGAACAGAACGTGGTCAGCACCCAGGACAGCGCCACCAGGGAGAGACAGAGGTTGGGACTTATGATCGTGGAGGAGTGCAGGGGAAAGCAGGTGGCCCATATTGATCATAGGACCTTGAAGTTCCCAAGGTCTCCAAAAAATAGAAGTAAATTTGGGTCAGGCAACCTGCATGGGGATAGATGGAAATTGATTCTGCATGTTCTGTAGCAATTTGTGCATTGTGAAAGAGGAGAACCAGAGGTCAGAGAAAGACAAAGATGTTGAGAAACAAATACATGGGTGTGTGGAGATGGGAGTCCAGATGAATGAGGATGATGATGAAGAGTTCCCCTCATCATGTGGCAAGATACATGGTCAGGAATAAGGCATAGAACAGGTTTTAGTGTTCTGACTGGATGGTCAGGCCCAGGAGTAAGAATTATGAGATGAAAGTTTGGATTTTTCCCATTATTATCTATAACCAATGACAAGAGAAGAAGAATGAATATAGTACAATCTATTTAGGGACTCAGGGAAAAAGAGAGATAGATGTCTAAGACAATTTTATTACAGTATGTTGTTTTAATAGTTCTATTTTATGATTAGATATTGTCACTAGTCTTTTCTTATATCTAATTTACTATTGGTTTAATGTTGACTAACCCCCTCCCCCACAAGGGTCCATATGTAAAGACCTAGACTCAGGACTGCAGTATTCAGAGTTGCTGTAGTTTAGTGGCAGGACCTTGTGGAAGTCCTCAGGTCATCGTGGATGACTTTGAAAAGGATTGTGGAACTCTCCATTCCAGTTGGAGATGCACTCCTTCCTCTCCATGTGCTCTGCCATCCCTATCCTGCAACATGAGGGGATAATACAAGGGCTGGCCTGCCATGGCAGCCATTTGGCATCTGAACCCCTCAAACTGTTAGCTTAAATGAACCTGTTTATAAGTTGACTGTACTAGATATTTCATTGTACTAGTAGAAAGCTAGTATAATGGCCTCTTTAATAAATAGTGATGGAAAAATTGGACTTCCATATTCAAATTTTTAAATTTTAATCCACACTTCCATTCTGTACAAAAGTTCAGAGAAAATGGATCATCAATCTTAATGTTTGTATGAGTGCTGAGGAGATTACCTGTGACATCCTACTCTGTGGAGGCTGAGATGTCCCAAAACAAAAGCCAAGGTGCAGATGGAGCAGATATGCACTGCTTTCAAGTTGTAGCCACTAAAGTCAGTTGTGATCATTGCAACATGGATTGAAATAAGAGACTGAGAAAACTAGAATAGTACACCAGAAGTGTATAGTTCTTAAGGGACATGCTCTTCTGCCAAGGGAAATAAAAATCCTTTAGACTATTATTTGATCACTTTCTGATTCCTGTGCAAGCTAATGTGCAAACAGCAGAGTTGCTCCTGTGCATGGGGTAGTTGATATTGATCAGCAAAGGGAAACTTTGTTACTCTGCACAACTGGATTAGAGAAGGTGACAACTGAAATCCTGGGAACAGTTTGGGTGGCACTTTGTATTTTCAAGTCCATTAACAAACATTAATGAAAACTACAAAACCCAATAGAGGCAACACCAATAAGGATGCAGGTACCGAGGAAGCAAATTTGCAATGTGTCATTATGTGAAGATCCTCCAGCTCATAATGGCCAGTGAGGATTGGATATTGAGAAAATGAATTATATGTGCCAAATTTGGCTTCCCAATCAAATGCCGAGAAAGAAATATCTTGGCTTTAGGAAGTGGCATGACATAGATGGAGGAAGGGATAAAGATTGTGCTAGATGCTCTTAAGGAGTTCCACAGAAAATGAGTCAAATGTAGTGCAAAGTCAATTAATTTTTCAACCCTATGTGAGGAAGGATTTATTGGACTTGGTCTCAGAAGTTTATTTTTTCTTATTTTTCTGATTTCTTCATATCCGCATGTGTTTTAATCATAGGAGTCTGATGCTTGTTAAATGCATTTCTTTCTCTCTTAGGAACTGTGGACAGCAAGATGGGGAGTAATAATAGGTTCTTCCATCATTGCAGTGTTCCTGAAACAAGAGTTACATGGTGGCATTCTACTGAAATTCACTGGTGGTTATCTGTGTTCCAAAGGATAAAGCCTAAACTCTTAAACTCCTAAGATATTTTGGGACAGTCACAGTGTCATCCCTGATTATCTTGCTGTCTCTGAAGCCATCCTCCTTCATCCTTCCTCCTAAAATGTAGGCTGCAGCCACACAGGTCTCCTGCTTCTTCCCTACACAGGGAATAAGAAAGCATCTGTCCTGAACAGCTCATCATCTTCACCTTCCCCCAAAGGATGGGGGAACAGGTGTGAACAGAGGCTGTCATAAGTCACCACTGAAGGACTCTGGGATAATTTGTCTCTGAGAGGTCCTCCAGCATCAGTACTCCTCTGGGATGCAGAGCTCCTTGGGCTATTTTGTGTTGAAGGGGAAGAATGAGAAGGGATGGTGCAGTTAGGCGAAGACTACAGAGGCCGTTACTTCCTGTGCCTCTAAGGAATAAACAGGATCCAGGATCAGTGTCCTGGAGTCATAATCAACCACCCTGGGTGAGTTAATAGGGGAGTGAATGAGTTCTTGTCATCATTTGAATGTGATTGTCTTGAATTCCCAGGTTCTACAATGTTCTGCAGAATAATTCAGGTTTGTTAAGTTTCCTGGTTTCTATCTTTTTCCTTCCAAGATTTTCTCACATGGCTTAAGTAATTCAATATTTTCATACTTTATTAATAATAATGTTCGTTACTCTAACATTGTGCAGTATACTTGCAATGATTGTATCATTTGCACATAAAAATATTCTTACGAATAAGGGTTCAGTGCTATAATGATTCATGAAAATTCTTTAGCTTACATTCATCTATGGAGTTTTAAAAAGCTTTACATAGGCCTCCTGTCACAGATTATGATTAAATTTATCTGAAGGAGCTCACTAACCTGTATCTTTAATGACAATGTGGTTGTTTGCTACTTAAGTGCAATTCAGTGACAACAGTACTGACATCACCTTGGTGTTCATTTAAAATTCTGAAGTTGCACTACAGAACAAGATTAGGTGTTCAACAGAATCCCCAGGTGACTTGCATGTTTATTAAGTTTTAGAAACAATACTTCCCTAGGTGATTCTTATGTACAAATCAGTTTGAGAACTATAGATTTAACAGTTAGATCTTCAGTGACAACATCAGCAGGTGATGTCTGGGCTTTGTGGTCCCTGTATATACTGCTTATACATGAGATCATTCCACTCACCAGGAATTCAAAATTGTGACACCAGGTGCATGATCTACATGTTTCTTTCTACTGTAATACTAACACCTAGTATTCAAGGGCACATATTGTTTATGTGGCAGTGTTGGACACCATCAGCAGGATGAAGTTACCAGCAGTTGTACTCATTCATTTCATCTTAGCAAAATGAGCTTCCCACATCTGTTAAAGCTCCTCCTCTGCTTTCTTTTAACAGCTTTTTGACATACTGGGGTTTATTAGGGCCAACTAGAATTATGATCTGTGTTTGTATGATTGTGTGTGCAAATTAATTTAAGAGCCTAGTTCATATGATGTTGAATATTTCTAAGTTCACAATCTGCAGTGAAAGACAGCAGACTGTAGACCAGGACAGGATGGATTAACCTTTGAATGCAGAGTATTCTTCTTCATGGGAGGAATGTCCTTTGGGGACCAAGTTTTTTTTTTTTTTTCAGGAACCTGGTATTTATTATCAAAGTCATATTCTATGTCAACAAGATGCCACAACTACAAAAAAAAAAAGTGTGCACATTGCAATCTCAATTCAGTCAAATGGAACCCCAGTCATTAAAAAAGTAATTCACATTACCCCAAAAGCAATTGAATTTTTTAAAGATCTTTATATATGCAGCCAACAAATTAGAATGGTTAATGAGAAAAAATACAAATCCAGAGGTCTAGTTTTGATGTTTTAAAAAGGCAACTGCTTAAGCATTTCTATGGATTTGAACATCAGTCTCTCAACCACTGAACTTCACGCCATTCATCATCCAGCAGGCTGTTTCAGCAACCTCTGGCGACTCCAACTTAACCACACTGCACCCCTTGGACATCCTGTTTTCCATTTGATATTGTCATAGAGCACGGGGCCACATTGGTTGAATTGTCCGTTTTTTCTTTGTTTTTTTGTTTTTTTTTTTTTTTTTTTTTTTTTTTGGAGTGCTGGGGATAGACAGGGTCTTATGCTTGAGAGGCAAGCACTCTATCAACTGATCTATATTCCTAGCCCTTTAATTTGTCCTTTAGCATTTTCCATGTAAAATCAAATGGGAGATTTCTCACAAGTATCTGGTAGGCCTTTCTGGCAACCCCAGAAGCATGGACTCCAGCTCTGCCAAAGGAACCTGTGAAACTTCCTCCAAAGTTGCCATGTTCCATCTTAATGGTGTGGTCAAAGCTGGCACCACCGCCATCCCCCATGAGCAGATCCATGCACTCAATGCCAGCGCTTAGGGCTGGGCCCATTGTTAGACCCATGTGCCCCAGGATATTGCTGCCCATTCTCTCCAGGCCCATGTGCTCAAGACTCTTGGCTCCCATGCACTCCAGGCTCATGCACTCCAGACAGGCCCCCATACCAACGGGCATCATGCACTCCATGCTCAGGCCCATGTGCTCAGTTGTTTGGCCCATATGGTCAATGGGCACAGCTATGTACTGCAGGCTGAAACCCATGTTGGCACCTGCCCCTCTGCTCAACACCAGAGCCAGCTCACTCTGTGATCTGTCCCATTGCTCGATGCTAGGGGCCAAGTGGTCAGGCCTACTGGACCATACACTCAGTGCTGGAACCCATTCACTCTATGGAGCCCATGCACTCCATCTCAGAGCCCACTCAATCCATGCCATGGCCCAGGCCTATGCCCATGAGCTACATGCCAGCACCCTCAATGCAGTCAGTGTCCCTTTCCATCCCAGGGATGCTGCCTCCAACTCCCCCTCCTCCCTGCTTTGCAGTGATTCCCTCCTGTCTTCAGTGCATTATTTAGGATTTCACTTATCAGGCCCATGTTCATCCCAGATCCAAATAGCCCCTGTTTTCCATACAACCACCAAAGGGCCCTCCATGCTGCAGGCCCTGTTTCCCATTCCAAGGTCTTTGTTCAGGTGATTGGCATGAATAGGCTGCCCTACTGCTCCTAACCCCTGCCAGTACCACCAAGTCCATGGGGAAGTTGCTGTGGGTGTTCAGGAGGGAATACATCTCTCTTTGGTAAGGCCCTCTCATCCATTTTGATGTGCATTGGTCTATCAAATAGTGATTGGCCTTTAAACATAGATACAGCTTGCACAGGGATGAATTCTTGATCAGGAGAATAAAGTCTGTCTTTCCTCTTAGGTTTTTGAACTGATGATACAAGGCTCATTACAAATAGAGGGTAATTTGCTTTTATTAAAGTCTACTGATTTAAATGTTAATCACATTACAAAATATCTTCATGGCAATGTAAAAGTCAATGAAAACTTGGCCTCAGGACCTAGCAAAATTGACACATAAAAATTAGCTCTCACATATGATATAGGTATCTGAGGAGGGACTCAAGGGAGAGCTTTCAAACTGTTTCTGTCCTCTTTTACAATAATTACATAATGTTCTCATTATTTTAATCACATTGATTTGATGGCATCCTGTGTATTAAAGCATAAGAATGTTTCATTGGCATCAGTACTGCTGAAAAGGGCAGGGCATCTGATGTACCCTAATATTTTCCATGAATAAAAAGGCTACATCTGAGAAGTTGGTAATACAGTTTCAAAATGTGCTGTAGTAACATCTAGAGTTTGTATTCTGGGAGGACAAAAGTAGCAGTTATCTACTTAAGGGGAATTGACTTCTTAAAGTCGAAGGGATGAAACATTGGCCACAAATATTGATGAAACATTGGCCACATCAGTACCAT
>NW_025920515.1:0-68575 GCF_902686445.1 Sciurus carolinensis | reverse complement strand
AAATAGGGATAGTAGAAAACACACCTTAACATTTAAAAAACTGTACATGCTAACCCCAAGAATATCAAACTGAAATGAGATATATTGAAGACATTCCCTCTTAGAACTGGAATAAGACAGACATGCCATCATTCATCAATTCTATCCAACATTGTCTTAGTAACTCTAGACTGAATAATTAGAAAGAAGGAAGATATTAAAGGGATACAAAATGTAAATTTTCCTTTTGATAAGGACATGATTCTAGATTTAGAAGATCCAAAAAACTCCACCAGGAAACTTCTAGAACTCATGAAGGAATTCAGAAAAGTAACATGATATAAAATAAACACCCATAAAGCAATTATATTCCTAACAGATGAATAAACTGAAATAGAAATTAAAGAAACTATCTCAGTCATAATAGCCTCAAAATATTTGGTAATATATCTAACAAAGATGGGAAAGACTACTACAATGCAAACAATACAATAAAGGAAGAAATCTAAGAATACCTTAGAAGAGAGAAAGATTACCCACTCATTTCTTGGAAAGGCAAATTCACATTGGCAAATGGTCATAAACAAAACGTGCTATACAGATAAATTGCAATTCCAATTAATATTCTTATGACACTTTTACAGACTCAGAAAATACAGCCATGATATTCCTTTGGAAAAATAAGATGTTCATAATGGTTAAATTAATACTCAGCAAGAAAATGAAGCAGAAGGTGTCACAATACCAAACCTTAAATTGTAATACAGAGGTATTGTATCACAAACATATTGGTCCTGGAACAAATGCAGACATGAAGACCAATGGTACATAATAGAAGACGTGGAGACACACTCACAAAAACAATTATCTCATATTAAACACAGGCACCATAAATACATTGAAGAAATATAGCCTCTTCAATAAATGGTACAGAAAAACTGAATATCCATCTGTAAGAAAATGAAATTAGACACCTATCTCTCAATCTGTGTAAAATTCAATTCTACATGATCAAGTACCTAAGTATCACAGAAAATACCCTGCCCCAACTAGAAAAAAATATACACCTAAATCTCTGTCATATCATTTTAGGAACTGATTTCCCCAACCAGACTCAAAAAGCTCAAAAAAATAAAATAAGGAATTGATAAATGGGATTGTGTTAAACTACAAAGCTTCTTCACAGAGAGGAAACAATCAATAACATAAACTGAGATTCTACAGAATGGGAGAAAGTCTGTGCCACCTGCAGCTCAGATACACCATTATTCTCCAGGATGTATAAAGATCTCAAAAAACTTAACATCCCAAAACAAATAACCAAAACACTAAATGGGCAAAGGATATGTACAGAACCTTCCCTGAAAAGGAAATGCAAATGGTCAAGAAATATATTTAAAAAGTACAACATTCTTAGCAATTTGAAAAATGTAAATTAAAGCTACACAGATTTTATCCAGCTACAGTTACAGTGGCAAAAATAAAGAAAACAAGTAACAATAAATGTTGGTGAGGATGTGGGGAAAAGGTACACACATGCCATGCTGGGGAGACTGCAAATTGGTACAATCACTATGAAAAGCATATAGATTCCTCAGAAAACTTAGGATAAAACCACCATTTGACCTTATTTTCCCACTCACTAACATATAACAAAAGGACTTAAAATCAACACACTATAGTGATGTGGCAAAGTTTATAGCAACTCATTTCACAATAGCTAAGCTATGAAACCAATTTAGATGTCCTTCAATAGATGAATGGTTAAAGAAAATATATTAAATTTTACCAATGTATAATTGCCCAGCCATTAAAAAAATGAAGTTCTGACATCGGTCGTAAGTAAATGGAAATGTAGGTTACAATACTAAGGAAAATTAATCATTCCTCCATCAGCAAAGGGTGAATATTTTCTCAGCTATGTGGGTGCTGATTCACAATAGGTGGGAAGGGAGAGGTGTAGGTTCACCATATTGTACAGGGGATTTGGGGCATGGAAATGGGAAGATAATCGAATGAGTAGCACATTATTATCCTATATTCATACATGAATACAGTACCATTATAATACCATGTAATGTACAGTCATAGAAATGGGAAGTTATATTCCATTTGTGTATATTTCAAAGTACATTCTGCAGTCATGTCTAACTAAAAGAACAAAAAAGGAATAACATTAAAAAGAGCATAAGTGAGAAAAAAGTGTGTGTGTGTGTGTGTGTGTGTGTGTGTGTGTGTTTGTACCAGTCCTTGAATCAATCAGTAGAAATTCAAAGAGAACAAAGAAAAAGTTAAGAAGAGCAAAATAAAACAAGAACAAAAAAAGGAAAATCTTGGTGAAAAGTTGATAAAGTAAGAAATTAAGGAGTCCTTTTCACTATGGTGGACAGAATAATTAGTGAATAAATATGTTTTTTCTCTGTGCTCAAGTGATTTTCTTATTTCTTCTTGAGTGATGGACTAAGGCAGGGTGTTTGAGCAATGTTTTGTGGAGTCCTTTTTTATGTTGTGTTATTTGACAAATTGACACTTGGGGGTTAAGACTTCCAAACTTCCATTTTTGAGAGATTGTTGTGGGCAGGGCATGCTGAAAGCCCTCTGGTGGAGCAGCTGGCTAAGACCTGCAGGATTGACTTTAAACAAGCATGCCAGCACAACTGGGCTATTGCTGGGCAGGTAAGCAGCAAGATGGGTGAGGTGGTGCAATGGACTTTTAGTTGGCCAGGCTGGCAGAGTTTGGTTTGGCAAGGCATTGAAGAGGTAAGCTGGTCAGTCTGCATAGCAAAAGAGCTGGCTGGGTCATGTGGGGTGGTCTACATAGTGGGTGGCCAAGCAGCCTGGGCTGAAGCTGCCTGGCAAATGCTTATTTATGTCTGACAGGCTACCTGACTTGTCCAAATGGTTCAGTGCCCAGTGATGGACCTTGAGGGCTGGTGGTGTAGCAGTCTGCTTGTTCAGGTCGGCCTCGTGGAAGTGGATGCCTAGTAGTTTGGGCTGTGGGCTGGCAGTGGAATTGTAGTCTCACTAGGTGTGATAGTGGGTTTATCAGGGGGTTGGGATGCTGGAAGACCGGGCATTGTGAGTTTAGGAGGACCAAGTGGTTTCTAGAATGGTTCAGGACTGGGCATTTGCCAGGATTTTTGCTCAGGCAAGTTGAAGGCCAATGCTGTCAATACAACTAATCCAACTTTCTAACCTGCTCCAGCTGGCTATGTTTGATCCTATGAGCTGCAGGACACACAAGGTAGAGTCTATCCAAGCTGTGTTCCCCCAGGCAAAATGCTCTCCATTTATGATTTCCACAGTTTTTTTTTTTTGACAATGTTAATTGTTTATCTCAGATAGGTTTGTTTAGACCTAGCACTGAACTAATGAATCTGGGTTTCCAGTTCACATTTGTGCCACTGAGCTGTATTCCAAAAATGGTTTCTGAAATGCTTCTCTGTGGAGAAATGATAACTGCAGTGTGATTTTTTTAAACATACATTTCATTGAATTGAATAATATGGCAGGTTTCTTCTTCAGTCTCAGAATTTTTTCTCTAAACCTAGGGAAGAGGTAATATTTCAGTCACTTGAATTCTAGATAACTGAGCTAGGAGAAATGCTGTCTCACTCTAACCAGCCATCTGGTTATTTCTCCATTACATTTTTAATTTGGCAAATTAAGTCATTTTGAGGTCTTCCATTTGTTTCTTTTTCAGAATCATTTTCTGTTGAAATAATCTTTCACTTCCTCTGTTTTATAATTTCACTCCTTACGCTTCTTTTAGCTCATGGAACATTTTAACTACAAGATTTCTACTTTTTTATTCTGAAATGTCCTCCATTGTGGTATCAGGAGACTAATTTTCCTGAAGCTGTATGGATTGTCCAGAATGGTTTGCTCCCTTGCATTTTCAGTTGCTTACATGTCTGATCAAACTTACTCATTCTTCATTTTAATAAGGGACTTTTTTGACTTATTTTAAGGGTCCTGGTTTGAGCAAATACCAAGTTATTGATGCTTAAACTAAATATGTGGTCCTTGCCTGATACCAGTAAGAGCAACAGTGTGAGATCAGTCACTAAACCTCTTTAATACAGTCAGTTATGTGTTAATCAACGTACTATTCAACCTTAATAGAAGTGAAAAATGTATTGATATTGTTCTCCAAACTTCCTATAATTCAGATACAAGCTTGAAGTAGAGTTCTGACACAAATAGAAAAATTAGTCATTAAATATAGTCAATTTGATGTAATATTACATGAGAACAAAAATGGGCTGGAAAGGTGGAGCAAAATGAATTAAGAAACAAAAAAGTGGGCTGGGGTGATAGCTCAGTTGGTAGAGTGCTTGCCTGTCAAGCACGAGGCCCTGGGTTCGATCCCTAGCACCGCAAAAAAAAAAAAAAAAAAAAAAAAAAAAAAAAAAAAAAAAAAAAAAAGATAGCACACACAAAGAAATAACACCACCCAAGTATAAGGAATAAAATGAATAGGGGTTATTTGCTGTAGAAGTTAATTTATTAAAAGGGAAAATATGCATTAATTGGAACAAGTACAAAATAGGAGTAGGAAAAAAGAGGGAGAATTATTACCATTAATGCTTTAAAATATTGGAATAAAACATTCAAATGTACTGAAAGTGCCATGTTGGTTATTAGGGTAACAAATGAAAATTAAAACAAATAATATAAATGATCAAAGTTGATGTTAGAAGTCCTCCAAACTTTCTCAGTGAATCTTTGTAATCGTAAATGACGTGGTGCATCAGTGAGTTTAAGTCCATTCCTTACTGTTTAAGCATAAAGCCTCATGATGATAATGTGCTGCTAATTTCTGAAATTTAACATAATCGATTTATTTATATCAAATCAATTAACCTTATTAAATATATTTATAACAACTAAGGTACTTTGGCTAACCAGCACCTGAACCTGATGTTTATTTGTTAAGGCAAAACAACACTTTAAGATTTAGTTGAGATGTTCTGAAAATTAAATCTACAGTTATGATAATCAAACCTTTCAAGTGATAAGGAATTGAGGAAAGACAACCTTAATAAATTTGTAAACTTAGGATTGATAAAGAAAATGTAGCTCTAATGTCCTTCCTCTCTAACACTTACCTAAAACTGTAAAGGCATATTTAGCAATTACCTCACTCCTATATCTTTATTTTCAACTTTGAAATTGTCACCACATATTGTCCAACATGCATGCACAGGTGTTTACCTCTTGCTTTGTCCTGGAGACAATGTAGTGAAATATGGATCTCACTTGGTTTATCCAATCTACATGTGCACACATGGAGTGGGAAGCTAGAGAAACTTTCCAGTGAAAGATAAACCACTGGGTAGATGAATGCTAATGCCACTGCATACAACTCACTTGCTGATTGCAGAGCAGTTAAGGATAAAATAATTTTGCTTCTCACTTTGAGTTCAACTTACATCTCCTTAAGTCTATATCTAATTTAGTGTGGCTTATAACCTCAGGATAATCATCTTAAACCTACAGTCCAGATACTGAGCTTCACATCATTCAAGTTATTTATATACAATGTCAATGACAAACTTTATTTTTGTAAAATATTTTCTTTCTCATTTCGAGGGGCAAAAAGAAGAAAATGAATATTAAACAAGTATCACAATTTACTATTTACAATAATTATATCCTATTAAGGGGAAATGGCTAATCAAAGTGTGATACATAATTTGTATTTAAGTATATAGGTGTTAAATATTAAATTTTTAAACTCGGTTAACAATGTTTTGGTGGCCTTGATTGCAAGTTAGGCAAAAACGTAAATTAAAAATTGTTGAAAAGTGCACCCAATTCAATAGGCCTTTCTGGCTACTCTGAGGTAAACCACATTCCTCTGTCACACTGTTCTAATATAATGTTATGCCAACTGAAGACCCAGGAAAAGGGAATCAGCTGACCATGTGATGAGTCAAAATTAATTTTCAATTCTTTCAGTTTTTTCTCACTAGGGTTGTATATATAAATGTATTGGAGAAAGCTAGAAAATGGTTACATGGATATTATATGGATTGATTTTTTTCAAATAATTGTGAAACTATTCTTTCAAAATTACATGAGTAAAAACAGCTATTTGTATGAGAGCAGTACTACAACAAGGAGAAAGTGGGATATACAGAGTAGAAAGGAGTTAATATGAGATTGTGAACTTGAGTCTGTGCCCTGTGATTGAAAATTTTCTGGTCAATTTCCCGCACACATCTCATTTTGTCAACTATTTCATTAAGTTTACCCTCTGTTCATGGGGAGACCTCTGTGCTGAGGAAATTTGCCCTCTTCTTGAAAGTACCTTGCCTCAATGTCCCTGCCTAGAGGTTTCAGTGTTATCTCCTCTTCCCTGAATTCCTGTTCTTTGTGGGAAAGAAAATTGAAGTCAGCATGTGTTGGAGTAACACCTTCTGCTGAGACTCAGATCCCACCTTTAAAGCTGCCTAACCCTGTCCATTCATAAGAATTTGCTTGCATGCAGAGGATACAGAGGATACACACATTGTTGCTTAGGAAATGTCTCCTGCTCCCTGAGTCCAGGCCGCAGTCATGACACATGATCAGTAGTAACCTGTTAAAACTTCTTGAACAATGAGAAGTAAATACCAAAAATAACAGCAAGAAATGCAAGTTAATACAAGGCAATATCTGGGATCTGTGGCAACCATGTAAAACATGGTATAATAATAGTTTTGTGATTGGATGTTATGGGAATTGGATATTTTCATCTGATATTTATAGAAGTATACAGAACTATGAAAGTGGATCCATAATTTAAAGATGATGTACAGTCATAAAATCATTG
This sequence comes from Sciurus carolinensis, assembly GCF_902686445.1. NCBI lineage: Eukaryota > Metazoa > Chordata > Mammalia > Rodentia > Sciuridae > Sciurus > Sciurus carolinensis. The sequence continues at coordinate 61,776 of NW_025920515.1, read as the reverse complement.
ATTATTTGGAGCTCAATTTTTCTCCTAGGATATTGTGAAAAGAAAGGATGTAGACTATAGTTGTTATTAAGTAACTGGGCCTTGAACATTCATATATTCAATGTGGAAATTTATCAGGAAATGAGAGATTAGTGTAGGGAGTGCAGATGAATCTACACAGAAATAAGTCTGAGCATATTGACCATGAAAATACATGGATGTTTTGTTTTTCTTGAATGAGTGTGTCAGTCCAGCTCTTGAAATTTGTACTACTTTGAGCCTATTTGAAGCTGTTAGCACACTCACATCCTCCTCTGAACTTAATGTATTTTCTGCTCACTCATTCTTTCATATTGTCCACAGGTATTCATATGTAGCTCTTATAATAATAATTTCATCCCCTCAGTTTATATCATGTTCATACTTCATCTCATGTTCACTTTCTCCATAGTCAACTTCTCTGAGAAAGTAAATAAAAGAAAGAGATGTGATTTTTCCATAGTGTTTATATACATTTTTCTATCCATTTGCATACAGCAAGAGTCTGATATGTGACACATTCAGTGAACATGCACGATTTCTGCATGCACACAAAATAAGACAATTCCAATTTCTAATATGTTTGAATATTTATTAATATTAACTTGTTTTTTTACCCATGCAAGGCAGTAACATATAGTGTTATATATCATATATACGGGTAGTGTAATTTATTCTAATTAGTATCCCATTGTTTTGGCTGTACACTATGTGAAGTTTCACTGATAGTTTATTCATATGTGAACATAGAAAAATAAATTATTTAATTCCAAGATATATTTATTGTGTCAATGCATGTTATGCATGGTATTTGCATAATGTGCCATATGTAAATGGAGCAAAGACTGTGAGATATGTCCTTTTGAACTGCACATGCTAATATATTATATTTATCAAACTCTTTTATACACAACTCTCATAATATGATTCAATTTTATGCACTGGTAAATGTATAGAAGTGACATTCGACAATGCCAGGCATGACCATACAAATATATGTACATTTCATCACATTTGATTTTCCTGATGACTTGATTACTATTAACTCAGTGATGCCTAGAAAGCTCTATATCAATAATGACAATTTTTTCTTCAATCCCAGTCCATGAATTATGAATTATACAATGGAGGAAACATCATTTCCACCTGCATCTTGTTGCTGAATTTTAACTTATTTAAAGTTAAGATTCTTTATAATGGTTAATGTTGTCTGGTTTTCTGTTTTTTTCTGAGAGCCTAATAATCTGAACTTGTGTATAAGCAATCGAACAATTACAATAAATGTAAATGTGTCTTTCCCTACGTTTTTGTGTGTGTTTGATGTGTGTATCAAATGGATACACATGCATTTAAATAGATATGAGGTTTGCATGCCTCTGATGATCATACAAATATTTGAAAGTGTATTAATTTTATGGAAGGTGAATGAAGATGGAAATATAAAAAATTACATAAGCCAAAAACTTTCTTGGAAATAGCAGATATCCTCAGAAACATTTTTGTGAATATCAGATTCTCCTCAGAAATATGAACCATGATTTAGAATATTAGGGTTGACTCCTATCTGTCCACTATGGAAAAATATTCCATCTAGCACCACTGAACAATGCTTCTGTCTCACAAAAGTAATGAATGTATTGTTAATGTCCATGTTGACAGCCACTGTATATTCCCATAAAGAGTCAAATTTCTTCTGACTTTAGCCATCATGGAAAATCAGTGTTTTGTGTATTTCATATGTATCCTGTTTTTCTTTATATTGCAAAATGAAGTCTGATATTTTCCATCTTACAAAATAATTAGTTTTACTCCTGTATGAATAAACTCCATGTGATTTATATTCATAGAGAACTCGTGTGTATGTGATAGATTGAGAAATAAGAGAAGAGACTGAATGCAGATGGATCTATGAAGAAGTAATTGTAAATACAGTACCTATAAAATTATGGATTCAGTGCATTCTTTAGGTGTGTGAAGTTCAGTTTTGAAGGTTCAATCATTATTAGTCTGTTTCATTTCTAAGTATATTCACACCTTTCTAGCAAATCAAGATGTCTGCTTGCTCATGCTCTCATGTTGCTCACAGGTGTTTGTGTTTCTCTTGTGATACACTGCCTGCTTCAGCCCACCACTTGTGCACACAGCCAAATACCATTCTTTGGGGGAGTAATGGTGTCAGAAATCGAGGGTATTTGGCTACTGAACTACATCTCCAGCTCTATTTTATTTTATGTAGAGACAGGGTCTTACTGAGTTGCTTACTACCTCACTTTAGCTGAGACTGGCTTTGAACTCAAGATCGTACTCCCGCAGTCTCACAAGCTGCTGGATTACAGGCATGCACCACTGTGCTCAGCAAGAATGTTTTAGAGTTTGATCATGCCTAAAAGAATTAAATATAAAATATATGGTTCTTGTTAGGTGTTCATGGGTGTTTTTCTATTCCTACCCACAAAGTAAGACTCTAATACATGAATTCTTAAATGAACATTCATGATTTCCATCTGCATGAATAATAAGCAGATTCCTACTTCTAATATAGAGCAATATTTATTATGCCAATACATGCTATGGATGACTGTATTTGCACATTTTAATGGAGAAGAGGCTGTTAGTTATTTCAATTCAACCCTGGCAAAAAAAGTGAGTTACATTTAAAAAGCTTCCTTGTAGTTAGCTCTGATCACGTGAAAAAGATACATAAAAATAAAAATTGAAATAACATTTGCCAATGCCAGGTATGACCATACAATGTTTCACATTTTTTCACATTCTTTTCATTTCTTTTCTTTTTTTAATTATTTTTTTACATTTCAATTTATTGTACACAAATGAGTTACAATGACCATTTCTCAGGTTTTATAGGAAGTACAGTCACACCACTTGCAATATTATACATGTATTATTTTTCCTTACCCCAACTCCTTGCCACCACTCATTTTTTCCATATAGTTCATCTTTTCTCTATTCTTGCCCCTCTCCCAAACCTGAAATTTATCACCATTCACTCCTCAGAGAAATCATTTGGCCTTTAGAGTTTTTGGATTGACTAATCTCACTTAGCATGATATTCTCCAAATGCATCCATTTACCTTCAAATGCCATAATTTTATTCTTCTTTATGGCTGAATAATATTCCACTGTGTATGTATACCTAAGTTTCTTTCCCCACACATCTACTGAAGGGTGTCTGGTTTGGTTGTACAATCTAGCTATAGTGAATTGAGCTGATATAAAGAATGATGTCATTGTGTCACTGTAGTATGCTGATTTTAAGTCCTTTGGGTATAGGCCAAAGAAGTGGCATAGTTGGAACAAATGGTGGTTTCATTCCAAGTTTCTGAGGAATCTCCATACTGTTTTCAGAGTGATTGCACCTCTTTGCAACCCCATCAGCAATGTATGAGTGTACTCTTTTCCCCACATCCTCACCAACACCTATTATTGCTTTTATTATTATTGATAATCACCATTCTAATTGGGGTGAGATAAAATATTAGGATAGTTTTGATTTGCATTTTTCTTATTACTAGAGATGTTGAACATTTTTTCATATATCTGTTGATAGCTTGTAGATCTTCTGTGAAGTGTCTGCTCATTTCCTTAGTCCATTAATTAAATGGGTTATTTGTATTCTTGGTGTAAGGTTTTTTGCTTTCTTTATAATTCTGGAGATTAGTGCTCTAACTCAAGCGCGTTTGGCAAAGATTTTCTCCCACACTGTAGGCTCTGTTTTCACATTGTTGACTGTTTTCTATGCTGAGAAATTGCTTTTTAGTTTGAATCTATCCCAATTATTGATTCCTGCTTTTATTTCTTCTACTTTGGGAGACGTGTTAAAGAAGTCTGGTCCTAAGTTGACATGATGAAGATAGGGACTACATTATCTTCTATTAGATGCAGGTTATCTGGTCTAATTCCTAAGTCCTCGATCCATTTTGAGTTGAGTTTTGTGCAGGGTGAGAGATATAGGTTTAATTTCATTTCACTGCAGATTTCCTGTTTTTCCAGCATCATTTGGTGAAGATGCTATCTTTTCTCCATTGTATATTTTTGGTACCTTTGTCTAGGAAAATCTATCCATATGGGTTTCTCTGTGTCTTCTATTCTGTACCATTGGTCTATTTGTCTATGTTGGTGACAATACCTTGCCATTGTTACTATTGGTCTGTAGTTAAGTTAGAGGTCTTGTATTGTTATACCACCTACTACAGTATTCTTGCTAAAGATTGCTTTATCGATTTTGTGTCTCTTATTCTTTCAAATGAATTTCATGATTGCTTTCTCTATTTCTATGTTGTATGTCATTGAGATTTTAATTTGAATTGCATTGAATATGTATAGTACTTTTGGTAGTGTGTCCATTTTGACAATATTAATTCTGTCTACCCATAAACATGGGAAATCTTTCCATCTTCTAAGGTTTACTTGAATTTCTTTCTTTAGTGTTCCATAGGTCTCATTGTAGAGGTATGTCACCTTCTTTATTTAATTATTCCCAAGTAATATTTTTGAGACTATAGTGAATGGGGTAGTTTCCTAATTTCTCTTTCAGAGAATTTATCATTTATGAATAAAAATGAATAGATTTATGAGCATTGATCTTACATCTTCCCACTTTGTTGAATTCATTTATGAGTTCTAGAAGTTTTCTGGTGGAATTTTTTGACTCATCTAAATATAGAATCATGTCAACGGTAAATAGAGATATTTGAGTTCTTTTCCCATTTGCATCCCTTTAATTTTTTGGTATAATTTCTCTGGCTAGAGTTTCATGGAGGATGTTTAATAGAACTGGTGAAAGTGGGCATCCCTTCCTTGTTTTTAGTTTTTCTCAATTTAGAATGATGTTGGTCATGGACATAGCATAGATAGCATTTACAATGATGAGGTATGTTTCTACTATCCCTATTTTTTCTAATGTTTTGAGCATGAAGGGGTACTGTATTTAGCTGTCTGGGATATTGTCCAACCATGGTTATCTAGAAAGAATAATGCTCCTGATTAAAAGATTTTCTTTCATTCCATTAATCATCAATTACAGAATTTAGGACACTTGTCATTTCCACCTGCTTCTCTGCTCTGAGATGCAATTTAAGAATAAGAATCCTCATAATAGCTATTTTTGCCCAGCCTGCTACAATGTAATTATTGTGTAAATCTTTTAAATGTCAATTTGTACCTAATAGTTTTGAATATTATGGGAGTATTAATAGTGTATCTTCCATGTGTCAACTTAATGTGTCTGCTTTGTATGTATCCACATGTATATGAAAGGTTTTAAGTGATGGACATATCTCAGCCTATACTCAGTAGAATCTGGGTATGTATTGATTTCATCAAAGGTGCCTGAAGAAAACATTTCTCTCCAGGCCTCTACAAATGATCATTAGAAAACAAACAAGCTTAAAAGTTCATTGAAAATACCAGAATGTTTTGGAAATTTTTTTGGAAATGTCAGATTGTCCTTAGAAATCTGAATTATAATTTGGAATGTTAAAATTAGCTGCAATTTGCTTTTACCAAAACTGACCAATAATCTTATCTCATGGAAGCAATTTATTTAGAGTCAAACTATATATTTACAAACACTATTACATTCATATAAAACACAGAGTATTTCATCATTTTAGACATTATGGTAAAACAGTGTGTCCTTTTTGATATTGAATATGGTTCCTCACATTTTATCTTAGAGTTCAAAACAAAATAATATTATTTATGAATGAGTTTATAAATACTATATGACATTATACTAACCCTGTACAACAAGTTTTAAAGTGTTTAGCTTTTTTGTTCAGTGTTTAACATATTTTCAAGTGGCACCTTCTTTTTTATTTCAAGTATTTATTTTATTGCTTCTTTTTATTTTATACATGACACAAGAATACCTTTTGACAAGATTATAAAATCATTGAATACATTTTACTCTAATATTGAAAGAAAACCACTGGAATTAGAAAATTGACAACATTGTTCATTCACCTATTTAATTAGAAAGAATACTAATACAATAAATTGACATATACACAAATGACTGTTTAGGTGCCCTGATCCCAATGTCAAAGAGAGAATATCTGCATTCTCTGAATGTTTACTCTCTAGAAAAACTGAAACCTCAGGAAGAACACAGGATCTAGGGGAAAAAAATACCTTTCTCCATCTTCCCTTTTTTAGTTACTTCTCTTGTTCTTTTATCCCTCTCTCTTTCTTCCTTCTTCTACTAACTGGAAATTCTGCCTCTTCCTTTTTAGAAAGCAATTGCTCATTTTGTTAGACACTTGTAACTTGCCAACACACACCTTTGACTTCATTGCAGGCTGAAGAAGAAATGAGTCACTTTTGCTTTTTCTTTATGGTCTAAATCCTTGGAGTGTTATTCAGATAAAAAATCTTTCTTTTAGAAGCTCAACTATCCAAAAGTAACTGATAATGGTTAAAAATAAAATACATACCAGAAAAAACAACAAACAAAATTGAGCAAGGCTATCTGTTCACAAATTCACTTCTTACTCTCTACTGAGAAGAGTTCAGTACACCATCAGGGTTGATATAAGAAGTGTTATCACTACAGCCTAAGCTGTGTACTATGACCTGTTTAATACATCAAATAGATTAAGGACCTATCTAATGTTGGCAATACTGCAGCATTGCTAAAATACATCATCTAAGATGACACTATACATTGGATTTTCTATCACTAACTTGAACATTCATACATTATATTTAATACCAAAATTAGATATACTGTTGATTAAAAAATAAAATCCTTCTATGCATCTATGGAGACTGGATTACTAAATTTGCCCAGTGGTAAGGATGTGGCAGTACCAGAAACAGCCATGGTCAGCACCATTATTGACTCATAGAAAAAGTAAAGACTATATCTTATGAGTACTATTATAATGCATAGAAGTCTAGGTGGAATGTCTAAGATTGTAGGTGTGGGTCTGAGAACATCACATACATCCATACACTCTTAGCAGTTGAATTTTCCCTGCTGCTGGCAGAAGTCTGCTATATCTTCACAGTCACTCATCTCTTCTGACACTCTTCCTCACCACTTCCACATTGGGGAAAACAAGAAAATACCCAAACTCACCACACCTATTTTTTCTCAGGAATTCTGTTGTTGTCAAGCCCATATTTCTCACTCTATTGGATTCTATCCTTGAACCCATTCTGTCTAATGAAAAGAGTTTTATTTAATTTAAAACTACTCTAAATTTTCCATGTCTTTTAGTGTTCACATATTTTTAACATTACCTTTAATTTTCATCATAGTAGAGACTACTTCATTCTCATTTACCTCCAATAGATTCTTCTGGATATTCTCTCATTTATCATGGAAACTGAATAAAAGATCTTTTATCAGTAACACATCAGCTTTTAAGTTATTTAAAAATGTGAAAGTCAAGAACAAATATGATTGTGAATGTATCAAATTGGTAAAAATGGGAGGATAAATCTATACCCAATGATTATCTGGCTAAAACAGCATGAAGATGCTGAATGAACAAAAATATTGATTTATGTGAATATAATGGAGAAAAATAATGTAAAATTTCATAATACAAAAAAGTAAGTGACCTACTACTCTATACTATCACTTTATAAAGATCCATTTACAAGTAGGATATCCATAGCATTACATATTCTGTGGAAGTTTTTTGATTTTAAGTCTTCAACTGTAAAAACTGTATCAACACATTTTGGTTGTGTTTGGTTGTTGATTGGAATTGAATTAATTTCCAAGCATAGGAGTCAGGGGTAATAAAATATACCATGTGAAGGAGCATCAGGAGAGATCCCAGGGATAAGGAATCAAAATAAGATAAGACTGAGTACAATAATTATGAATTTTTATAAAATTAACTTCTATATACAACACATCTATTAATAACTCAATCATTTTAAATTTTTTAAAAGAACAAAAATTATATTTTACCCTAAAATAAATGACTCCATTAGGTTAAGATTCATGTGAAAGTGTGGTTCTTATTTTATTGACTTAATACTGCTTCAATAGAAATTCATTAATATTTCATCAGTTAATAAATAAAAGGTGTTTTAGAACTTGCTTTTAAAAGTCCACTACAGATCTTGGTACTTGAGCATCTGTCCTGCTGCTTTCTGAAGGTTCAAACTGAGAATTTTTCTATATCTCCCCAACTTATGGTCTGTAACTGTTGTTCTCCACCCTTGTCAGGCATCAGTCCAATATCTGCTTCCCTGGTCAGACCTTCTTGCTGGTCAACACCTTCTTAGCTGCCATGTATAAAGTCCATTGTGATTACCTTGACTATAAACAGATAATTCAGAAAATGCCCATTTAACATCCTTAATCTCATCTTTCTGTGGTCAAGTTTATTTTCAAGATAAATTTTTGTGCTACATTATCTAACGTTCTGTCTTCCAAGTGCTCTAGTCTGTTGGTGATATTTTCCACAGCAGCAGGCCTCTCACGCTGAAAACCAGCACAATGGCTCTGTCCACGTGAAAGGTGAAAGTCTGCACAGCTCCTCTCCTGCAGGAAAACAGCATGTGGAGATTTCATTGGAGCATATCCAATGAAAACAAGTAAGACACAAAGATAATTTAATATTTGTGGTATTCACATTAATAACATAAAAAGAAACAGTTGAAATTGATTTTAATAACATAATCCAGCATATCTAGAATAATACCTTTAGGTGACTAATAAAATACTACTAATGGAGTGTATGTGTTTTTGGAAATACACCCTCAATTGTGACTCTCTCCAGCATATCTCAGTTCATAGTAGCCACATTCCAGATTTGAGAGCTATGCGTTCAATGATTACAGGGAGTTAAAGGCCCTGGTCTATCTTTTTATATGCTAGAGTTGAGGGATACTGTTGCTTACTAATATTACTAATGTTTCTTCTCATGCCCAAAAGTAGGAGAAATATTCCCTTATTGGAAGCAGAAGCTCCAACCAGGAAGTGTCCAAAAGTAGATGATTCTTTCCCCACTTGATACTGATCACAGGTTTTTTTCCCACTGCAAGTATCAGACAGTAAACAAAGGAAAACTGGGTCTCAGGAGGTTGAGAACTCACACCCTGAGATCTTCCAGAGTCTTAAATCTATTGCTAAAATGCATTAAATGCAAACTTATTTAGCAACTTGGGCTTAGATGTAATGACCAGACTGTAATGTCTGTTTTCTCTTGTGGACAAACATCCACAACTAATAAGTAGGTGAGCTGGGACTCAAGATGGGTTTTGTCTAATTCCAAAGTCAAAACATTTTCCCCAGAATACAAGACTCTGACAACATTTCTTATTCTCATCAGACTTGGAAAGTGACAAGTAAAAAAAAAAAAAAACAGGATTTGTGATACATGGATATAAAATCCAGTGCTAGGTATTACGTAGTATAACACTAACAGAGCATTCTCATACATCTGCATCTTATTGGGGGTCCCATTCCAGGATCCAGGGAATCCTGGTTCAATTTACATCAATTGAAAACACTAGAATTCATCTCAACACCCCATATACATATCAAAGTACAGGTTGATACTGAATACATGGTAAGTTAAATCAAGTTATATTAATTATAGACAGGCTGATCTAGAAGAACAAAGAGGAACATGAACTATAGTTATGCAGTAGAATTTTTTTAATGAGGGTATACAGCAAAAGGAGGCCAAAAAAGGACATATAATTATTGGCAGTACCATGAGATATTAGAGAATTGAAATCTGGATTTCACACAAGGAAGAGTTAACATATTGTATTGGGGTATATGGATGACATGAGTGTCCACTATGAAAAGATTATAAGCTTCTGGGAAAAAAATTGATACATTGTCAGATGATGGACAAGAAGTATCTACACAGTAACTTCAACGTGTTTTGTTAGCTGTGGAGGCACAGCACCTACTTATATCAATAGCCCTTGATAAAGTCATTATCCAATTGAGTTTGCTAAAATCATCCAGTTGTAGAGATGGGAAAACACAGGCTTCTAGATATCAAATGGCCTCTCAGCAGCGTGTGTCAGAACAGAGAATTGCCCAGGACAGAACTGTATGAAATTTCTTCTAAGTTTCTCAAAGTTTGATTTGTTCCTGATATAGGGAATGTCCATCTAGAAAAATATTATTTCTTCTCCATTTTAAAAAAAGAGCCTAGAGAAGACATCACAGTAGGTCCCTTTGACTTGAATGACTATTGTTTATCATTCTTTGTGTGAAGAAAAGCCTTCAATGACAGCTATGTCAACCAAGGTTCCTCGTTGAGGCAAATGCATGGAGATGACAGGATGCAAGATACACAACACAGGACCCAAAATCTGAATGTGACTCAGGGAATAAAAAATTCTAAATGACTGGTAATCAACTGAAAGATAACACCAGCTTTTCAACTGGGTAATTGGGGAAAAATTGAAACAGTGTAATTTCATTTGCCATATGGACAAGAGATTAGCTAAGAAAAATAATTTTTATTTTATTATAAAAAAATTGCAGCAGTTACAACCAGAGATCTTCTGTGGCAATGTAACTTCAACAGCCCTTCTGTGATGTAATTAACTGCAGTTATTAAAATGCTACCTGTGCATATCTCTTCACTCACTATTCCCTTTCCTGGTAGTCTGTCTTCAGCAGAAGATTAGTTTATGTTACCAGCTGAATTGTGTTCTCTCCATAAATCTCATATATTGATGTTCTAAATACCTAGTGCCTCAGACTGTGACTCTATTTAAATATGTGGTTCTTAAAGACATGATTAAAGTTAATCCAGTTAGTTGGTGTAAAGTCTAGTCCAATTAAATTTTCTCCTTATAAAACAAATCAATGGAACACAGAAGCATAGGAAAGTGCCATGGAAACAGAAGATGTAAATCTTTAGGTCTAAGTGTGGGTGTCAAAGGAAATCATTCCAGCAAGTATCTTGGTATATTGATTCCCAAATTAGCACGAATATATTTCTGGTTAACCCCATCTGTGACATTGTCATGACTACCCAATGATACTGATGCAGCATTGGCTGAATGAAGGTACAATTGTATCACATCACATTCAACCGGCAACTGAACTGCTGCAAGAAGTGAAATTTTTTACTGGAATATTATTAAGGCATGTGAGGACACACTCCTTGCCTGGTGGGGCTGTATAGATTTGTTTTCTGGTATGGTACAATCATGAACAACATAGAACAATTTTACATCATTTTGTGTGTGTGTGTGTGTAACCCTCACTCCTCTTTGTGCCAATACTTTCTTGGTAAGGATGTTAGTTTTTAAGTTTTATAGAAAAACTAGAAGTACAGTGGAGATGACAGGTACATGAGCTTCCTGGGACAGGTGCCTAAAACAAAACAGTAGCAACAGAAAAGAAATATTCAGTGCCCATCAAACATTAAAAATAATATGGAAATATTTTCTTTTATTTCTATAAGTATATAATCTGGAGACTTATACCTATTAGGTTTCCAGGGGGAGTAATAAAGTCTAGATTTTTTGGGGAATGGGAATGTAGGTCATAAAAATGATAAACTCCTGTGACAGTGTTTAGGGGAATCCCCATATGTGAGTATTGTCCTGGCCCTCTCTTGGACATTTCCAATTTCTGCTTGCAAAGACCCTTCTCCAGAAGTCTCATCTAACCTTAGACAAGAGATACCATTGTTGGTTGTGTGGTGCACTTGTCCTTTCTCCAAAGACACAGAATTAACAAGTAGCTCCATGAGGATCAGCATGGAACTCTGCAAAGAGATTTTCTTACATGTAGGACAATAATGCTGGCAATCCTGGCTGACTCCACAGGGGACACTCCCACTGAAAATGTTTATACCTGGATCAGGGATATATAAATATATGCATAGGCATTCATACGGTGGTGCCACTGGGTTACAGAAAAGAGCCTTTGAATAAATATTTGAGTAAAAAAACTAGTAGTCAATACTACCACCCTACCAGCCATGTCCAGTGGTACAAACATGAATATTCTGCTCCAGTTTTAACATGGATTAACCTCTTTCTGTCATTACAAGTCCTCTTCAATCCTACCCGCACATACACCCTCACAGAAGCGGAAGGTCAAAGGACTTCCCTGATGTGATCATAGATGAGGACTTGCCTGGATTGATCTTCTCTGGAATGCCTCCTTTTACCTGTGCCTCCTTTTACCTGGATAAGAGGTCATAAGGGTCTAGTGTGAGAGTTAAGTCAACATCTGGACTTTTTCATGCCTAGAATCTTGGAATGTTTGGAGAAATAAAGAAAAAATATTGCTCTCTTGCACATCTTCCTTCACCACTTGAATGAGGGACTTTCTCTACAATATGTGTCCCTGGTTACCAGAGTTCTGAGTTTTGTTGTGTTCTAATACTAAGCAATTGAGGTCACTTGTTCAAAGTTTAATTACCTGGGACTCTTCCTATAATAAAACCTCCCCAAAGGGTCCTCTTGAGTGCAGCCTTGTCATCACCTTTTATATGCAAAATGACACAAACAAATGGCATTTTAGTCCTTGGGAAATTGTCAATGAATCGCTGCCTACTTTGGTGGAGGCTCACAACAGGCTGACTAGGTGCCTTGGGGAAGACTCAAACCTGGATGGTAACATTAGAACCTGATACTCCTCAAACAGAGTTTAATCTGTATCTCAAGCCTGCATTCTGGCTGGAGGCAGAAAATGGCAAACATCACAAAAGAGATGGTCAGAGAGCACAGAACCATTTAAAACTGAGATCATTAGTGGGTCATTTTTTGAGAGAAATACCTGCAATGGCCACATGATGGCAAACTTGCACAAACCAAGGCCAACCTGGATGCTCCCTATGGTTCACTGCTAGTCACCTGAATCCAAGACAGTGGGCACTCCCCTGCTTTACTACAAAACCACATAGGCCCTGCCCATGGGTGCATCCTTAATTGCAGCCACACACTCTGTATTTCACAAAGCGGGGGGGGAACAGAATCATGAATTGTTTATTGCTCCCTTCTTGTCTCGATGCATACAGAGCTGACCTATTTCAAAAGGGAGCTTTGTGTGCCACATCACACCCCAAATTTCAGTGGTGGAAAAAGTCCTATCATACAGAGAAGACTTATTAGTAAGAAGGGCTCAAGAGTCTCTCTATTTAAGGAAAAATGTTTGACTTTCAATGTAAGTTCAGGAAAGCTGATTCCAGATTTTCCTCATTTTGTATATAACTCAATAAATTTTTCAATAAATAAACATATAAAGCCTCTCACTAATCTACTAAAATTTACACAACTTCTCTTCACCCTAGTTAAATGTGAGAGGCCTGCTACTCCCTGCTCCCTTGGGCCCCTTCACCTGTGGGTGAATGCAGTTGGGAGTGGGGTCCTTTCTGCTCCTCTGTACAGTGCCCTGAACCTCTACCTCCTCTCAGTCTCTAACACCTTTCACAGTCTCCACTGGGGGAGAGATTCAGAAAATACTGGAATGTACTTAAAGACATCTAATCATCAGGCTATGATGCCATCAATTTGGTTCCATGTTCCTGGTCATAATTTTGAACTTTGCTTCTCTGTAACAGCACTCAAGGTATTTTGGGAGCAGTTTTGCTCCATTCATGAAATGGAAACAATATTTCTCTTGAAAGATTGACTGGGGAACTTAAGGAAAATTCCCAGGATTCCAGGGATGTCCAGTACACATTTATCTTACCCACGATCATGACTGTAGAATGAGAAGAGGGAAGGGAGCCAGGGATCACGACTTAAAATGTAACATTTTTGAGGCCAGGAACCTCACCTTCCCCGTGAAGTGTACGGTATTTGGAGCCAGGCAAAGTTATCAGTTCTTGACCAGAGGGGATTGGCATTTTCCTAGCTAAGATCATTTTCATAGTGAAACCAAGCTTACACTGGTAATTAATGTGCCAAAGATTCTTCCAACCATGGCATGCCATGTGCCTCTGGGAGTCACAACTTGAGGTCAGTACACTTTTGGCTTATTGAAGTTCAATTAAAGCAGCTATTTCTCTTGGCACATTTGGTCATGTACTGTGCTGAAAGCTGGCACAGACTCTCAGGCATGGCAGATAGGAAACAAACTCTCCTAGGATTTCCTGGCCAGTGTTTAAATAGCAGCCCCAACAAGAAGCAATGACAGTAAGGGCACCAGGGTTTAGTTTCATTCTAGGGTTAGCAAGCAGCATGTTAGCATATGGCCTTTAGCAGTGCTTATGAAGGAATTCCCTGGCGGTCCTGTTAGGGAGACAGGCAGCAGGGAGAGAGATAAAGAAAGAGACACAGAGAACTGTGGCAGTGGGTGGTGACATGGTCTAGCAACCTTGAGTTTTATTACAATTCTAGAGGAGCAACAAGAAGTAAAGGGTTAATTTGTGACTTTCCATCCTGGATTGTAAATTCCCTGAGTTCAGGGTCAGGGCTCAGTGCCAAAGCAACATTGACACATTCAATCCTGTAGAAATGTCAATTTCAAGACTGAATATTTAAGTGAAAAAAAACATCAAAATGACTTGGATTCTGCAAAATCCAGTGCCATTCTTCTTGGCATGGCACCTTTCTGAGGCAGGACAAGTTAGACACACCTGAGTTCCCAGTGACAGATGTGTTGGGTATGCAGGGCAGTATAGAGTGTCTGAGGGAGCTTTGAGACTTGCAGTGGGGACAGAGGTGTAATTGGGTCAAATCTTTCTATATTTCTATATTGCCCCAAGTGTTCTCTAGCATATACTTCAAGACCTTTTGCTCAAGAAGTACATCAGATAAAACTGTAATAATCTCATCGTACATGTAATTTTCTATTTCTTTTACATTTCAGCAGTACCTGAGTTACTTAAGCCACATGTTCTTTGGAACAACATTCTTAAGACTGAATAAGAGCTTGTAGAGCAGCTCTACCATGGTTAGCCAAGTCACATTGCTCCTCTTGAATCTTTATGTTCCTCCTAGTTTTTACCTATTATATGAATAATCTGTAAAACATAAAGATCTTACCAAAATAGTAAAACCAAAGAGTGAGGGTTGAGAAAATATTTTTGGTTTGGGAAGAATTTCTGCTCTCTCCAGTCATTTTTTCACAAGACCAACCTTCCTTGAATTGTTTCCTTTGCACAAGATCTGCCCCTGAATTGTTTAGACCTCTGTCCCATTTGCTTCTTTGTGTCTCTCACTCCTATTCAGTTCTTTGTGGTATAGTTGTGCTGAATCTGGGAAGGTGGGAAGTAGTATCCCCTTCTGGTGTGATGGGCTGACATATTTGACTTCATGGAAATGTTTTAGGACAGGATATATGGGCAATGACTAAATTAACTCCATTTTACATAAATTCCATGTTATGTAGGAAATGCTTTTCCCATGGGAATGCCCCCACCTCTGTACCCATTAGTTGCTTAACATGATATGTTTGGCAACAAGGAATGGCAATTCTTGTATAATGAAAATTTGTTCTCTTTTTGTTTTCTATTTTTCTACACAATGAACTATGTCAGCAGTGACTGTCTAGATGTTAGTAACCATTCTTTAATTTGTACCTAAGTAAAGTCATTGTGACCCACTTCCCCTTTCTGAGGTTTTAGATCTCATAATGATAGTTTGTAATTTTAAATCATAGCAACAGACACTTAGGATTGATGTACTGATTTGTGTTATACAAACCCCTACAATCCTGTGATCAGGGCTGTTCTCCCATTAGCAATTTTTGGGGCATTGCATGAGTCAGCTAATAGACTCTCAAATTTGTACTTCAAAGTGGTGATTGATCTGTTCTTAAGTTACACCCCACATTTGGAGGCCCCAGTGTGATCCTTGCTGCCTGGTAGATAACCACTGCTCACCACTGACCTGGAAAATCCTGTGGAGGGGAGGGGTCACACAGCTGCTCCTAGTGGCAAGCTTCTGAGAGACATTCCTCAGCCCCAGGCTGCAAGTTTTGCTGAGCCCCACTCCAGGACTGAAATAAATTCTCTGAGAGTCACCTGTTTCTGTGCCCCAGGGGACTGGTAAGTCTGTTTCTGGTGGATTGGTATCTGGGGACTCTGAGGAATACTGGACACAGCATTACTTCTTGAGTCCAGGACTCGCAAAACTTTCCCCAGGCCCTCAGGTCAGGAATCAGTAGTGGCCACTTGTCATTGTCTTCAGCGTCGTACTTGTTCTGTGTTTGCTCTTCTTTTTCTGTTCTTTGTTGCCCTTAAATGTGGATGTGGGTCAATCTCCCTCATGTTTGTCATGTACGTCCCTTCAAAGCATATTGACCAATTTCCAGAAATTCTAGAAAAATCCCTGACTACAGGACCTGGTATGACATCTTTTCTCTCTAAATTCTGTGAGAGAGAATGGTCAACTTTCATAGTCAGATGACCCCTTCAGGGGACCACCAAATTGTCTTTGGGGAGCCTGGACATCCTGATCAAATGTCTTATGTTCAAATTTTTTAAAAAATGGTTAAAATGGTTTTTATCCATGTTCACTAAAGCTTTACATTAAAATGTAAGCTGCTGCCAACAGAAATTTCCAAATACTGGAGTTGGTCCACCAAAATACCAGGCTAAAATTTTGATGGCTGGTATCCAAGAGACCAGAAAAACTCATTTAAAACAAGACCCCAAACTGAGGAGGCTCTCCCAAGAAGACCAATGAAAGTAGGCTCCCTTGCTATCTCTTTGGAAAACACCTTGAGGAAGGAGTAGGGAAAAGCTCTTTACATCTCTAATGAGCAAGACCACGTCAGGATGGAGGCCAGGAAGTCTTTTAAAATTTTGTTTTCTTAAGTTCATAATTACGATCTGATGTGCCTAAGTTAATTTTTGATCAGACCTATTTTAACACTCTGTTTCATTCAAAGACTAATTTATAAGGCTTAGCTCTCAAGCTAATGGGTTTTAAAAAATAAGCTACAAGGCCTTTGTCTGTTTGTTTTATGTGTATGTACACCAGTGTATTGTCATATCTATATTTGTTTGGTACCAAAATTGACATATGAGCTCATAAGTTAAAATTTTAAATAATAGATTCAAAGACCTTAAATGCATGTGATTTAAAAGGTTCAATTTAAGTTGGGTAAACAAATAAAAGTAAAGATGTAAAAGTAAAGTTTCTGGAGGTGGTCACACAACTGATAAAATATTAATGTCTGCAGAATGTCTAATAACCATTGTTTCTTGATCTTTTTCAACAGAGAAAGAATGGTTGACACTGTCCAATACACTTCTCTGAGATCTTGCTTTAAAAAAAAAAACTAAATTAGATTTGACATATATGGGATTGATCATGGATGCGGTTGTTAGAGACATCTGAATGATTTAGAGAGTTAAAATGCTAACTGTTAAATATAACATCAAGTACTCATAACTCCTTGAATTCCATAGGATGACATACTTAAAATGTTATTGGTGTTTTCATAAATTGGTAAATAAAAAGAGAGTTTAAAATGACTCTCTGTCATCACTGAAAACAAGGTTACTAAAAGTCTCAACAGATATAATTTTATATAAAGTGTTCAAAAGTTTCAACTACATTTCAAATAGAGTTCTATAAGTAACAAAGTATTTCATCTTAATGAAATGAGCTAATTTACCTAAATTCAGAAATTTACAAGGGTTGTTTCAGAATACAAATTTTAAAAAATGAAATCAGCAGATTAAAAAATTTAAAGGTTCTAGATATAAAAATATATTTAGTAAAAGAAAAAAATGTTTCTAGGTAAAAAAGTCTATGTGAAAAATTAAAGCTGTAATATTCTAAGTAATCAACAAAAGGGTCTAATTAAGATTAAAAAGTATAAATTAAGGGTAAATTTTAAAATGTTTATGTGTATATATAAGTAACACAACAGTTAAAATTATTCAAGATTTTTTCCTAAGATCAAATATTAATGTACTGATATAAACCAAAGTTCAGTCTACATGCTAAAATGACCAATAATTCTTAAAACATTAAATTACTATTAATATCGTGTCTGTTAAATTTTATTCTCTATAGCAGCTAGTCTAAAAAATTGGGGTTTATACAACTCTGGTTAAACAGAAATTGTTATTTCACAGTTTTGTACTACATTACAAATTCTAAATTTTCTTTAAAACTTAAACTTAGTTAATATAAAAATATCAATGTAATTATGATTCTATTACTCTTCTTTAAAGATTAAGTGTATTCATATCTTTCAGGTATACAAGTCTTTAAAATAAAAGGTTTAAAAGAATATTTTATCAAGTTGGTGTTCTCCAACATAAAGTTGTAAAGGTAATTTTAAACTCAAAGAAATAGCAAATTTTATTGATGATTTGTTTATATCATTTAATAATCTGTAACTGACCCTGAACCTTATGTTACCTCTACACTGGGATAAAAAAAATATATATATATATATATATATATATATATATATATATATATTTCTAAAAGTTAATGAGAGACTTACTTGTTTAGAGATTAATATTGTAAAACATAAAAACAGTTTGTCAGTTTCCTACACAAAAGGAAAGTTAAAAAACTCAGTTTTTTTGACTCATGTTTTTGATGTAATATTATATTGTGCTAATGAACATTCATATGGACTTAGGAAACAATGTATGTACACTTTATAAAATGATATTTAAAAAGAAGACAAAGATCAGGTTTCAAACTAGACCACTTTACCTAAGATTTGTGAAAATCCCCATCTTACCTGAGATAAGGCACTGCCTCCAACCTTACTACATGTTACAGTGACTCCAAAATAAGCCAAACTTCAGCTCATTTAAAGTTATGTTCAAAAGATTGTTTGTTTGGTTTTTTTGTTTCAAAATTACTGTGATCTCTAACAGGGTTATAATGTATAATTCAGCCAAAATTTAAGATAGCTATTACACAATTAAATATGTTTTTTTCTGTTGCTAATTCTCTTTTGTATTTTTCTTATAAACTCTACAACTGTTGTCTGATTGATGTTTTGCAGAGGCACTTCTTCAAGAACCAACAATATCAATTAATTTTAGATAGTGAGCCATCACCTGTAGGAAAGATAATATAGACCCCAATTACATAAAAGTGGGTAAGAGACTGTAAAGTCATACACATAGAAGTTAAAGCCCAATACTCTTACTTTAGGACTGTTGAGACTGCCTTACTGGTTGATGAAAATCAAGACTTAAAGATCGAGATTAAAATAAAGGGGTCAAGAATATCAATATTTGGCTCTTGCTCTCAGAGTCAGCCAGGGAACAAGAGAACTTCTCTAAGGAACTTTATAACTCTGGATCACACAACCTCCCAATCAGGGAGATTGATGAGATCACTAGAGGATGAAAAGCCAATCAGTGCGCCTGCTGCAGAGGAGGGTCATTGGAAAAGGGATATATCCCTGATGCTCCAAGGGAAGCCACTTCATCAAGGAGACCCTACATAGGGAATGGCACTAAAGGAGCTAAGAAGCTGCTCTCAAGATCCCCATGAGTGACACCTGTGGGAACTCAGCTGACTCTTAACAACAGACAGGAGCAGGTCAATTTGACCAGCATGATCACAAACACCTAGGAAAACAGTTAAAACCAAAACAGCCATTCTTGGACATTTAAAAAAAATAATAGTTAAATGTAACTTAAGATGCACACTTGTGTCAGTCCCCCTAAATAAGTAAAACTAGAGGAGACAGAGAAAAGATTCTTGGACAAACATTCCTGATAACTATCAAGAGAACCTGTTTATAGTCACTTTAAGTCCTGCGTTCCTTTCTAACCTCCTGTGCGTGAAGACCTAATAAATGTTTGCTAATATGGTTCTCTTGTCCTAAGTAACAAAAATATACAGATTGCTACCAAACACAGGTTATACCAATAAAAGGATATTTTTCAAAAATAAGATGACATTAAGTAACTTAACTAAATATTGTGTTTACATTCCTGAAAACTAATAATATTAAAGATTTACAAATAAATGTCCTATCTTCTTCAGCCTTGTTAGACTTTCTTAGGCCTTATTTGGAAAAAATGTCTCAGCTCTTCCACGTTCTGGGGCTAATACATCAATCTAAATGAGTGCTTCCTTAGTTTCCCTCCTAGTGGAATTAGGTATAGGTGGCTCTCCTGCTGTAGAAACCACTACACTCATTACAGGAGACCAAAATTTCAAAACCTTAAATCAACAAATAGATCTAAACCTAAGTAAATTAAAAACTCTGTAAGCCACTTAAAACATTCCCTTGATTCACTTGCTGAGGTAATTCTACAAAACAGAAGAAGGTTAAATTTGCTACTTTTAAAATAAGAATAATTATGTATGATGTTAGGGGAGACCTGTTGATTCTATACTAATCACTCAGGTGCCAATCATGATAGTTTACCTTTGATTAAAAAAAGACTCAAGAAAAGGGAGGAAAAACTAAAAACCTGAGGAAAATTGGTACCAAAATCTGTTCTCTTGGTCCCCCTGGTTAACTACTCTAATAACCACGATAGTGGGATCGCTCATCCTAATTATGTTGGGGCTTTTAATTGAGGCTTGCATGATAAACTGTTTAACTAAATATGTTAGAGATAGAAACAAATCTGTTAAACTAATGGTGTTACACACCCACTACAATTACCCCTATACTAATAATAAATCAATGATTTGATTATGTACATAAAACCAGTGGGGAATGTGATAGGCTGACATATTTGATTCCATGGAAATGTTATAGGCCAGGCTACATGGGCAATGACAAAACAGACTCCATTTTACACTAAGACTCCATTTTATGAAGAAAATGCTTCTTCCATGGGAACACCTCACCTCTGTACCCATTATTGGTTGCTTAGCATGAAATGTTTGGTAACACAAAATGACAATTGTATAAAGAAAAATTGTTCTTTTTTCTTCCTATTTTTCTAAACAATTAACCTTGCCAACAGTGATGTCAACAGTGATTGTTTAAATGTTAGTAATCACTCTTTAATTTGTACCTAAATAAGGTCATTTTGACCCACTTCCTCCTTCTGCTAATGATTTTAGATCTCATAATGATTGTAATTTTAAATTATAGGAACAGACACTTATGATAAATTTACTAACTTAGGCAGTAAAAACCCCTACAACTCTATGGTCGGGGCTGTTCTCCCATTTGGGGGCATTGTGTGAGACAGCTGGTGGGCTAATAAAGACTCTAATTTTTACTTCTCAGTGGTGACTGATCTGTTCTTAAGTTGTGCCCCATAACACTGGTTACTCCCCACCAGCACTGGGAGAGGAGCCAGAGAGGCCAGACTGAAGCTCAGTTGTTGATTAGGGCTGAGCAGTAGAAAGCAGAGTGGTCAACTGTGAGAGAAAAGGACTCATGCCACAACCTGCCTCCTGGAAGACAGCGAATCCATTTTCCTTTCTTAGAAGAATAAAATGTAGTCAACGAGCAGTATCTGGTTTAAGCAGTCACATGAAGCCTTCCCCAACCACAGGATGGAAAGTTTTGGAGTCTTGAGGGTGAGGGAAGGTGGAGTGGGGATGTTGGATCTTTTGGATGGCCCAGGCTTCTGATTTAGATTTCTATAGGATCATTAGAGTCTAGCAGGTCATGTGGTTCATATCCCAAGTGAAAAAATTTCATTGTGACGACATGGCCATGCAACAGAGGTTAGATCATTGTAGAGTGAGAGGTTTGCACTCTCTGTCCTTAGAGCTAGGAGACCAATATAATTTGATGTGGAAATATTCTCAGTTGAATACAAGATAAACTTGTGCTAGGAGTCAGGGACATTGATCTAACACATCTCTGCCCCAGCTGGTGATGCACAGTGGGGAGACAAGAACCCCCAGCGCTGGCTTTCTCCAATCTACAGTGAGCAGCTTTCCCCCCATGTTCTCAAAGGCCCTTTTTGTTTTTGTATTTGGTGGCTCCTCTGTCTTTCCATGGAGCCTGGCCTCTGGCTGACATTTGGGCAGCAACTGGGCAGAAGTACAGTGGACAAACACATGACTGTGCTCAGCTTAGTACTGCAAGTCTTCCTGGGGGTACTGTGCGATCCTGGTGTTTCTTCCCATGGCACTTAACCAGAAATAATCAAAGAAGAGGTAAACTGGGAGTTATGATGTAAACCAATGGTAAGGCAAGAAAGTGCCAGAAGACACCATGGTCCCTGAATAAGATCATATGTCTGCAAGAGAATGTCATCAGAAACCAAGGATGCAGTGGCCAAAACCAGGAAACTGATGGTGAGTTATGTGGACTTGTTATATTTGGGGTACAACATTCTGGCCTCCTGATTAAGAAGCGCTGGGACTTCCCTCACTTTGTTCTCAGAGTACAAGGGAGATTGCAGGCATGCCTGGAAAACTGAATGTGGCAGAAGGACACCTGTGTGTCCTTTGAGTTCTCGTCGGACTCAAAATCTCTACTTCTTCAAACTTAGTCTGAAGACACTGCCACAGATGTGAGATGATTTGGAATGGTAAGAGATGGCCAGTAATTGCTTAGTAGTTCTGAGATTTTAAAGTTAATTTTTACTTGAGGCGAGTGGTACTCATTTTGATTGACAATTGCCATAAACAATTGAGGTACAAAAGGCAAGTTGACCTAGAAAAAAATAAGTAAATAAGAATAATACAAGTGGCAAAGTTGCAAAGGTGACATGAAAATATATGTGTGGAAACCTCTAGAAGACAAGAGCAGGTAGGAAGCATCCAAGCCAGAAACAAGCCACCAGCGCAGGGACTCTGAGGTGGAGCCAGGGAGGCTTCATCCTTCCGGCTTTGCCTCATCCTTCCAGTTCTATGACAATTTTCTTCTACCTGCAGGAGACTAGCAGTGAGCTGGGAGGCCAAGGTTGATTCAAAACACTTTAGGAGACTGAATTTGGCTTCATATTCTGACTCTACCACTTTCAAGGCCAGGGTCCTTTGACACAGAATTTAACTCCCTGTGAACCACGGCCTCCTCATCTATGAAGTGCAAATGTCCTGGTACCTGGGTTCTTGGACAGTGTCATTAGCTGATGTCGACAATGGTTTCCAAGCTCTGCCATGTAGACAGCTCCTCCACTGCAGATCAGAGGGGAGTCTGCCCAAGGGTGTATCTGTTTTCTCTTCTTTCATAAGTAGTTCCTGAGTTTTTCTGGGATCTCCCTCTACATTTTACCCCATTTGGGATAAATGGGGCACGTGACCAGGTCCAAGAAGTCACAGCATGGAAGCCCCCTGAACAGGAGGCACTTAGCCTGCCAAGTTGATTTGAGCTGGTTCAGACAGACTGTTTCAGAAGCTCACAAATGACTGGTATGAAGTGAGGATGGAAAGCTTACTGCCCTCTTGTGGTGAGAGGGGACCCAGCAATATAGAATGGGAGCTGAGAGATGGAAAGAGTCAATCACCGAGACCTTGTGTGCCTTCAGACAGAAACACCTCCAGGAGTTTTATTTGTAATAGAAAAAACCCCCTTTACTGTGTTATTTTGAGTTGGTTTTGTTACTTAAAACCAAGAGTATTGACTAATCTATTGTTTTTCTCAATTCCCTCTTTTTGTAGTTAATGGGGAAACACAAGAATAGTAGGAAGGAGCAACAGCATATTAAATCAACAAAAATTCAAATAACCCAATTAATTGATGGGAAAATGAACTAAAAAGACTTTTCTCAAAAGAAGAAATACAAATGGCCAAGAAATATATAAAAAGGTGTTCAACATCATTAACAATTAGAAAAATGCAAACCAAAACTAGACTGACATTTTATCTCATACCAGTCAGAATGGCAATAATCAAGAATACAAATAATAATAAATGCTGGAGAGGATGTGGAGAAAAAGGAACAATTTTATACTGCTGGTGGAACTGTAAATTTTACAATGACTATGGAAATAAGTATGGAGACTCCTCAAAAGACTAGGCATGGAACCACCATATGACCAAACTATAACATGTCTTTGCATTTACCATGAAGAATTAATGTCATCATACTACAGTGATACATATTTACCCATGTTTGTAGCATCACAATTCACAATAACTCATCTATAGAACAGCCTATGTGTCCATCAATGGAAAAATGGATAAAGAAAATGAGGCATATATACACAATGGAGTTTTATTCACCCATAAAAAAATAAATTTGCCATTTGCAGGAAAATGGGTGAAACTAGAGACTGTTGTTTTGACTGTGAAATCAGTCAAAATCAGAAGGTTAAGGGTCATATGTCATATATATGGAAACTGCAGAAGATAAAGAAAAACAAAGCTGGGGTGGATCTCCTAAAAATCAAAGGGAGGTCAGTAGAGAAAAGGAACCAATAGATGGGTGTTGGGGAGAGAGAGGCAAGTGCTGGGGAGTGATATTGACCCAATTATATTGTTATATTGTGCATGTGTACAAATATTTAACAACAAATCTCAGGATTAGGTACAACTTAGAGTTGCACCAATAAAAAATGTGGGAGAAAATATTAAGTCCATACAAGTCTTGAGAATGACCTAATTCTGTCCACATATTGAAGCGTGGCTTTCCAGAGTTCTAGCGATTTGCTTCTGCCTTCATTGTAACCTTACTATGAAAAGAAGGTTAAAAGTTACATCCTGGTCTCATTGACTATCTGGATGCTGCAATGAGGACCAAGAGCCTTTGCTGCTCAAGAACCAGGTCTAACTTTTTCTCCTGGTAGACCCAACTGCTGAAGTGTGAGGAAGAGAAAGACAGTCCTTGTGATTAGCTACATCTTACAATTCCTCCCTTTGACTTTTCCTGAAAGGGCTGGAGACTATGGCTCCAGAAATCTTGAGAGTGTAGCTGGAGCAAGATCAGTGCAGATCATGAGATTTTTTTAAATATTTAGTGACACAGGGCTTGTGCCTTCTGGGAAACTGAAGTCAAACAAATGTCCCTCTTCACATCCAGATTTCTTTTTTTTTTTTTATTGTAAACAAATGGGATACATGTTGTTTCTCTGTTTGCACATGGCATAAAGGCATACCATTTGTGTAATCATAAATTTACATAGCGTAATGTTGCTTGATTCATTCTGTTATTTTTTCCCTTCCCCCCACCCCTCCCACCCCTCTTTTCCCTCTATACAGTCCTTCCTTCCTCCATTCTTTCCCCCCTCCCTAAACCTAACTCTAACCCTAACACTAACCCTTCCCGCCCCCGTTATGTGTCATCATCCACTTATTAGCGAGATCATTCTTCCTTTGGTTTTTTGAGATTGGCTTATCTCACTTAGCATGATATTCTCCAATTTCATCCATTTGCCTGCAAATGCCATAATTTTATCATTCTTTATGGCTGAGCAATATTCCATTGTATATATATACCACAGTTTCTTCATCCATTCATCAGTTGAAGGGCATCTAGGTTGGTTCCACACTCTGGCTATTGTGAATTGATCAGCTATGAACATTGATGTGGCTGTATCTCTGTAGTATGCTGATTTTAAGTCCTTTGGGTATAGGCCAAGGAGTGAGATAGCTGGGTCAAATGGTGGTTCCATCCCAAGTTTTCTAAGGAATCTCCATACTGCTTTCTAGAATGGCTGCACTAATTTGCAGCCACACCAGCAATGTATGAGTGTACCTTTCTCCCCACATCCTCGCCAACAACTGTTGTTGCTTGTATTCTTGATAATCACCATTCTAATTGGGGTAAGATGGAATCTTAGGAAGGTTTTGATTTGCATTTCTCTTATTACTAGAGATGTTGAACATTTTTCCATATGTTTTTTGATTGCTTGTAGATCTTCTTCTGTGAAGTGTCTGTTCATTTCCTTAACCCATTTGTCAATTGGGTTATTTGTATTCTTGGTGTAGAGTTTTTTGAGTTCTTTATAGATTCTGGAGATTAGTGCTCTATCTGAAGTATGATTGGCAAAGATTTTCTCCCACTCTGTAGGCTCCTTCTTCTCATTGCTGATAGTTTCCTTTGCTGAGAGAAAGCTTTTTAGTTTGAATCTATCCTAGTTATTGATTCTTGCTTTTATTTCTTGTGCTATGGGAGTCCTGTTGAGGAAGTCTGGTCCTAAGCCAACATGTTGAAGATCTGGACCTACTTTTTCTTCTATAAGGTGCAGGGTCTCTGGTCTGATTCCGATGTCTTTAATCCATTTTGAGTTTAGTTTCATGCACGGTGAGAGATATGGGTGTAGTTTCATTCTTTTGCATATGGATTTCCAATTTTCCCAGCACCATTTGTTGAAGAGGCTATCTTTTCTCCATTGCATATTTTTGGCACCTTTTTCTACTATGAGAAAATTGAATTTATTTGAGTTTGTGTCCATGTCCTCTATTCTGTACCATTGATCTACCTTTCTATTTTGGTACCAATACCATGCTGTTTTTGTTACTATTGCTTTGCAGTAGAGTTGAAGTTCTGGTATTACAATACCCCCAGCTTCATTTTTTCTGCGAAGGATTGTTTTAGCTATTCTGGGTTTCTTATTCTTCCAGATGAATCTCATGATTGCTTGTTCTATTTCTGTAAGGTACATCATTGGGATTTTAATTGGAATTGCATTGAATATGTATAGTACTTTTGGTAGTATGGCCATTTAGACAATATTAATTCTGCCTATCCAAGAACATGGGAGATCTTTCCATCTTCTAAGGTTTTCTTTAATTTCTTTCCTTAGTGTACTGTAGTTCTCATTGTAGAGGTCTATCACCTCTTTTGTGAGATTGATTCCCAAGTATTTTATTTTTTTCGAGGCTATTGTGAATGGGGTAGTTTTCCTAACTTCTCTTTGTGAAGATTCATCACTTATGTATGCATTAGATTTATGAGCATTGATCTTATATCCCGCTACTTTTCTGAATTCACTTATGAGTTCTAAAAGTTTTCTGGTGGAATTTCCAGGTTCCTCTAAGTACATAATCATATCATCAGCAAATAGGGATAGTTTGAGTTCTTCTTTTCCTATTCGTATCCCTTTAATTTCTTTGGTCTGTCTAATTGCTCTGGCTAGAGTTTCAAGGACAATATTGAATAGGAGTAGTGAAAGAGGGTATCCCTGCCTTGTTCCAGATTTTAGGGGTAATGCTTTCATTTTTTCACCATTTAGAATGATATTAGCCATGGGCTTAGTGTAGATGGCCTTTACAATGTTAAGGAATGTTCGAACTATTCCTATTTTTTCTAGTGTTTTGAGCATGAAGGGATGCTGTGTTTTATCAAATGCTTTTTCTGCATCTATTGAAAGAATCATGTAATTCTTGACTTTAAGTCTATTGATATGGTGAATGACATTTATTGATTTCCTGATGTTGAACCAACCTTGCATCCCTGGGATGAAGCCCACTTGATCATGGTGCACTGTCTTTTTAATATGTTTTTGTATGCAATTTGCTAAAATTTTGTTGAGAATTTTTGTGTCGATGTTCATTAAGGATATTGGTCTAAAATTTTCTTTCCTTGATGTGTCTCTGTCTGGTTTAGGTATCAGGGTAATATTGGCTTCATAGAATGAGTTTGGGAGGGTTCCCTCCTCTTCTATTTCATGGAATACTTTGAGAAGTATTGGAATGAGCTCTTCTTTAAAGGTTTTGTAGAACTCAACTGAGAACCCATCAGGTCCTGGACTTTTCTTTGTTGGCAGGCTTTTGATGACTTCTTCTACTTCATTACTTGAAACTGGTCTATTTAAATAGTGTATGTCCTCCTCGTTCAGTTTAGCAATTCATATGTCTCTAGAAACCTGTTGATGTCTTCAAAATTTTCTATTTTTTTGGAGTATAGATTTTCAAAATAGCTTCTAATTATGTTTTGTATTTCAGTCGGGTCTGTTGTGATATTTCCTTGTTCATTCCGAATTTTAGTGATTTGGGTTTTCTCTCGTCTTCTCTTTGTTAGTGTGGCCAAGGGTTTATCAATTTTGTTTATTTTTTCGAAGAACCAACTATTTATTTTGTCAATTTTTTGTATTGTTTCTTTTGTTTCAATTTCATTGATTTCAGCTCTGAGTTTAACTATTTCCTGTCTTCTACTACTTTTGGTGTTGGTCTGTTCTTCTTTTTCTAGGGCTTTGAGCTCTAGTGTTAGGTCGTTTATTTGTTGAGTTTTACTTCTTTTATTGAATGTGCTCCATGAAATAAATTTTCCTCTAAGTACTGCTTTCATAGAGTCCCAGAGATTTTGATATGATGTTTCTTTGTTCTCGTTTACCTCTAAGAATTTTTTTAATTTCCTTCCTAATATCTTTTGTTATCCATTCATCATATAATAGCATATTGTTTAATCTCCAGGTGTTGGAGTAATTTCTGTTTTTTACTCTTTCATTTATTTCTAATTTCAATCCATTATGATCTGATAGAATACAAGGTAGTGTCTCTATCTTCTTGTATTTGCTAACATTAGCTTTTTGGTATAATATATGGTCTATTTTAGAGAAGGATCCATGTGCTGCTGAGAAGAAAGGTATTCACTCTTCGTTGGATGGTATATTCTATAAATGTCTGCTAAGTCTAAATTATTGATTGTGTTATTGAGTTCTATGGTTTCTTTGTTCAATTTTTGTTTGGAAGATCTGTCCAGTGGTGAGAGAGGCGTGTTAAAATCACCTAGTATTATTGTGTTATGGTCTATTTGGTTTCTTAAATTTAGAAGGATTTGTTTGACATACATTGAGGAGCCACTGTTTGGGACATAGATGTTTATGATTGTTATATCTTGCTGATTTATGCTTCCCTTAAGCAGTATGAAATGTCCTTCTTTATCCCTTGTGACTAACTTTGGCTTGAAGTCCACATTATCTGAAATGAAAATGGATAGTCCACCTTTTTTGCTGAGTCCATGTGCATGGTATGTTTTTTCCCATCCTTTCACCTTTAGTCTATGGGTATCTCTTTCTATGAGATGAGTCTCTTGCAGGCAACATATTGTTGGATCTTTCTTTTTAATCCAATCTACCAGTCTATGTCTTTTGATTGATGAATTCAGGCCATTAATATTCAAGGTTATTATTGAGTATTCCTGGTCATTTGACTCATTTTATTTATTTATTTATTTATTTATCTATTTTTGACACGACTTGGTTCCTCTTTATTTGAGAGTTCCTTTGGTATAGCTCCTCCCTTTGCTGATTTGCTTCTTTGTTTTTCATCTCTTCCTCATGGAATATTTTGCTGAGAATGTTCTGTAATGCTGGCTTTCTTTTTGTAAATTCTTTTAGCTTTTGTTTATCATGGAAAAACATGATTTTATTTCATCGTCAAATCTGAAGCTAAGTTTTGCTGGGTATAAGATTCTTGGTTGGCATCCATTTTCTTTCAGGGCTTGAAAAATGTTGTTCCAGGCCCTTCTAGCTTTTAAGGCCTGGAGTGAAAAATCTGCTGATATCCGTATTGGTTTCCCCCTGAATGTAATTTGGTTCTTTTCTCTCACAGCCTTTAAAATTCTGTCTTTATTTTGTATGCTAGGTATTTTCATTATAATGTGCCTTGGTGTGGGTCTGTTGTAATTTTGTGTATTTGGAGTCCTATAAGCCTCTGGGACTTGATTTTCCATTTCATTTTTCAGATTTGGGAAATTTTCTGAAATTTTTTCATTGAATAGATTGTTCATTCTTTTGGTTTGTTTCTCTAAGCCTTCCTCAATCCCAATAATTCTTAAATTTGGCCTTTTCATGATATCCCATAGTTCTTAGAGATTCTGTTCATGATTTCTTTTTTTTTATTATTTTTATTATTGTATACAAATGGGATACATGTTGTTTCTCTATTTGTACATAGAGTCAAGGCATACCATTTGTGTAATCATACGGTTACTTAGGGCAATGATGTTTGATTATTTTTTTTCCTTCCCCCCCACCCCTCCCACCCCTCTTTCCCCTCTATACAGTCCTTCTTTCCTTCATTCTTACCGCTCTCCTTATCCCTAACCCTAAACCTAACCCTAAACCTAATGCTAACCCCTCCCACCACCCATTATGTGTCTTCATCTGCTTATCAGCGAGATCATTTGTCCCTTTAGTTTTTTGAGATTGGCTTATCTCACTTAGCATGATATTCTCCAATTTTGTCCATTTGCCTGCAAATGCCATAATTTTATTATTCCTCATTGTGGAGTAATATTCCATTGTATATATATGCCAGAGTTTCTTTATCCATTCATCAACTGAAGGGCATCTAGGTTGGTTCCACAATCTGGCTATGGTGAATTGAGCAGCAATGAACATTGATGAGGCTGTATCTCTGTAGTATGCTGATTTTAAGTCCTTTGGGTATAGGCCAAGGAGTGAGATAGCTGGGTCAAATGGTGGTTCCATTCCAAGCTTTCTGAGGAATCTCCACACTGCTTTCCAGAGTGGCTGCACTAATTTGCAACCCCACCAGCAATGTATGAGTGTTCCTTTTTCACCACATCCTCGCCAACACCGATTGTTGCTTGTGTTCTTGATAATCGCCATTCTAATTGGGGTAAGATGAAATCTTAGGGTAGTTTTGATTTGCATTTCCCTTATTACTAGGGATGTTGAACATTTTTTCATATATCTGTTGATTGCTTGTAGATCTTCTTCTGTGAAGTGTCTGTTCATTTCCTTAGCCCATTTGTTGATTGGATTATTTGTATTCTTGGTGTAGAGCTTTTTGAGTTCTTTATAGATTCTGGAAATTAGTACTCTATCTGAACTATGGTTGGCGAAGATATTCTCCCACTCTGTAGGCTCTCTCTTCACATTACTAATAGTTTCCTTTGCTGAGAGAAAGCTTTTTACTTTGTATCTATCCCAGTTGTTGATTCTTGCTTTTATTTCTTGTGCTATGGGAGTCCTGTTAAGGAACTCTGATCCTAAGACAACAAGTTGAAGATTTGGACCTACATTTTCTTCTATAAGATGCAGGGTCTCTGTTCTAATTCTGAGATCCTTGATCCATTTTGAGTTGAGTTTTGTGTAGGGTGAGAGATAGGGGTTTAATTTCATTCTATTGCATATGGTTTTCCAGTTTTCCCAGCACCATTTGTTGAAGAGACTATCTTTTCTCCATTGCATATTTTTGGCCCCTTTGTCTAGTATGAGAAAATTGTATTTATTTGGGCTTGTGTCCATGTCCTCTATTCTGTACCATTGATCTACCTGTCTATTTTGGTACCAATACCATGCCATTTTTGTTACTATTGCTTTGTAGTAGAGTTGAAGATCTGGTATTGCAATACCCCCTGCTTCGCTCTTGCTACTGAGGATTGCTTTAGCTATTCTAGGTTTTTTATTCTTCCAGATGAATTTCATAATTGCTTGCTCTATTTCTGCAAGGTACATCATTGGGATTTTAATTGGAATTGCATTGAATCTGTATAGCACTTTAGGTAGTATAGCCATTTTGACGATATTAATTCTGCCTATCCAGGAACATGGGAGATCTTTCCATCTTCTAAGGTTTTCTTGAATTTCTTTCTTTAGTGTTCTGTAGTTCTCATTGTAGAGGTCTTTCACCTCTTTTGTGAGATTGATTCCCAAGTATTTTATTTTTTTCAATGCTATTGTGAATGGGGTAGTTTTCCTAATTTCTCTTTCTGAAGATTCATCACTTATGTATAAAAATGCATTGGATTTATGAGCATTGATCTTGTAACCTGCTACTTTACTGAATTCACTTATGAGTTCTAAAAGTTTTCTGGTGGAATTTCCAGGTTCCTCTAAATATATAATCATGTCATCAGTGAACACAGATAGTTTGAGTTCTTCTTTTCCTATTCGTATCCCTTTAATTTCTTTGGTTTGTCTGATTGCTCTGGCTAGAGTCTCAAGGATGATGTTGAATAGAAGTGGTGAAAGAGGGCATCCCTGCCTTGTTCCAGTTTTAGGGGGAACGCTTTCAGTTTTTCACCATTTAGAATGATATTGTCCATGGGCTTAGCGTAGATGGCCTTTATAATGTTAAGGAATGTTCCCACTACCCCAATTTTTTCTAGTGTTTTAAGCATGAAGCGATGCTGTATTTTATCAAATGCTTTTTCTGCAACTATTGAAATAATCATGTGATTCTTAACTTTAAGTCTGTTGATATGGTGAATGACATTTATTGATTTCCTGATGTTGAACAAACCTTGCATCCCTGGGATAAAACCCACTTAATCATGGTGCACTATCTTTTTAATATATATTTGTATGCGATTTGCTAAAATTTTGTTGAGAATTTTTGTGTCAATGTTCATTAAGGATATTGGTCTGAAATTTTCTTTCCTCGATGTGTCTCTGTCTGGTTTAGGTATCAGGGTGATATTGGCTTCATAGAACGAGTTAGGGAGGGTTCCCTCCTCTTCTATTTCATGGAATAGTTTGAGGAGTATTGGAATGAGCTCTTCTTTAAAGGTTTTGTAGAACTCGACTGAGAACCCATCTGGTCCCGGACTTTTCTTTGTTGGTAGGCTTTTGATGACCTCTTCTATTTCATTGCTTGAAATTGGTTTATTTAAGTTGTGTATGTCCTCCTCGTTCAGTTTAGGTAATTCATATGTCTCTAGAAATTTGTTGATGTCTTCGAGGTTTTCTGTTTTGTTGGAGTATAGATTTTCAAAATAGCTTCTAATTATGTTTTGTATTTCAGTCGTGTCTGTTGTGATGTTTCCTTGTTCATTCCGAATTTTAGTAATTTGAGTTTTCTCCCTCTTTCTCTTTGTTAGTGTGGCTAAGGGTTTATCAATTTTATTTATTTTTTCAAAGAACCAACTATTTATTTTGTTAATTTTTCCAATTGTTTCTTTTGTTTCGATTTCATTGATTTCGGCTCTGATTTTAACTATTTCCTGTCTTCTACTACCTTTGGTATTGGCCTGCTCTTCTTTTTCTAGCGCTTTGAGCTGCAGTGTTAAGTCATTTATTTGTTGATTTCTACTTCTTTTTTTGAATGCGCCCCATGAAATAAATCTTCCTCTAAGTACTGCTTTCATAGTGTCCCAGAGATTTTGATATGATGTGTCTTTGTTCTCGTTTACTTCTAAGAATTTTTTTATTTCCCTCCTGATGTCTTCTGTTATCCATTCATCATATAATAGTGTATTATTTAATCTCCAGGTATTGGAGAAGTTTCTGGTTTTTTTCTGTCATTTATTTCTAATTTCAATCCATTATGATCTGATAGAGTACAAGGTAGTATCTCTATCTTCTTGTATTTGCTAACAGTAGCTTTGCGGCATAAAATATGGTCTATTTTAGAGAAGGATCCATGTGCTGCTGAGAAGAAAGTGTATTCGTTCTTTGTTGGATGGTATATTCTATATATGTCCATTAAGTCTAAATTGTTGATTGTGTTGTTGAGATCTATAGTTTCTTTATTCAATTTTTGTTTGGACGATCTATCCAGTGGTGAGAGAGGTGTGTTAAAATTGCCTAGTATTATTGTGTTGTGGTCTATTTGATTTCTGGAATTGAGAAGGACTTGTTTGACGTACGTGGATGAGCCAATGTTCGGGGCATAGATATTTATGATTGTTATGTCTTGCTGATTTATGCTTCCCTTAAGCAGCATGTAATGTCCTTCTTTATCCCTTCTGACTAGTTTTGGTTTGAAGTCCACATTATCTGAAATGAGGATGGATACTCCTAGCTTTTTTGCTGTGTCCGTGTGCATGGTATGTTTTTTCCCATCCTTTCACCTTTAGTCTGTGGGTGTCTCTTTCTATGAGATGAGTCTCTTGCAGGCAGCATATTGTTGGATTTTTCTTTTTAATCCAATCTGCCAGTCTATGTCTTTTGATTGATGAATTCAGGCCATTAACATTCAGGGTTATTATTGTAATATGATTTGTATTCCCAGTCAATTGACTCATATTTGTTTTTGACAAGATTTGGTTTCTCCTTTATTTGGCTATTCCTTTAGGCTAGCGCCTCCTGTTATTGATTTGCATCGTTGTTTTTCATCTCTTACTCATGGAATATTTTGCTGAGAATGTTCTGTAATGCTGGCTTTCTTTTTGTAAATTCCTTTAGCTTTTGTTTATCATGGAAGGATCTTATTTCATCGTCAAATTTGAAGGTAAGTTTTGCTGGGTATAAGATTCTTGGTTGGCATCCATTTTCTTTCAGGGCTTGGTATATGTTGTTCCAGGCCCTTCTAGCTTTTAGGGTCTGGATTGAAAAATCTGCTGATATTCTTATTGGTTTCCCTCTGAATGTAATTTGATTCTTTTCTCTCGCGGCCTTTAAAATTCTGTCTTTATTTTGTATGTTAGGTATTTTCATAATAATGTGCCTTGGTGTGGGTCTGTTGTAATTTGTATGTTTGGAGTTCTATAAGCCTCTTGTACTTGGTTTTCCATTTCATTCTTCAGATTTGGGAAATTTTCTGATATTATTTCATTGAATAGATTGTTCATTCCTTTGGTTTGTTTCTCTAAGCCTTCCTCAATCCCAATAATTCTTAAATTTGGCTTTTTCATGATATGCCCATAATTCTTGTAGATTCTGTTCATGATTTCTTACCATCTTCTCTGTTTGGCCAACTTTGTTTTCAAGATTAAATAATTTGTCTTCAATGTCTGAGGTTCTGTCTTCCAGGTGTTCTATCCTATTGGTTATGCTTTCTATGGAGTTCTTAATTTGGTTTATTATTTCCTTCATTTCAAGGATTTCTGTTTGTTTGTTTTTTTCAATATCTCTAACTCTTTACTGAAATGATCTTTTGCTTCCTGTATTTGCTCTTTTAACTGTCAATTGGTGCGATTATTCAATACCTGCATTTGCTCTTTCATTTCACTGTTTCCTTCCCTGATCATTTTAATTATGTACATTCTGAACTCCCTTTCTGACATTTCCTCTTCCATGCTGTCATTGGATTTTATTGATGTAACATCTAGATTTGTTTGAGGTATTTTCTTCCCTTGTTTTCTCATATTGTTCAGGTATCAGTGGGTCATTAAGATGTTGCAGATTTCCTCTCTTGACTTATAATGTCCCTGAAGATTTCTAGTATATCCCCTCTTATCCTTCAGTAGCCTGAAGTCTTAGGAGGAAGTTGATAATGTGGTGCTCCCCAAGGAAGCTGCCTCTCTAGGGGTGGTGGCCTTCAGGTGGGGTATATTCCCTGCTAGTGGGCAGATGTGCCTCCACTTGTTGACCAATGGTCAACCAAAGGGGAACTAGGCTGCAGGCTGAGGCAAGGCCTGTTGGTGCCTGTGTCTCTGGTTTTACCATCCTTGTGGGAAAACCTCACCTGGTGGGGGAGACTCACCTGGTGGGAGGTCTCATTGGTCAGTTCCCCTCCTAGAGGTTCCTCTCAATCTACACCTACCACCTGGGCTGTGCTGCCTTCCTCTGCGACGTTCCCAGGGGCCCAGACCTACCTCCTGGGCCTGGGAGCCTTGCCTTTTGCAGACGAGTCTCCTTAGGCTGCTCCTCCTCAGAGAAGCTGCCCATAGTCCTGGACCCTTCGCTCCGCCCCTCAGCTTGTCTCTGTGCGGCTCTTCCACCAAGAAGCCTCCTAGGTCCCCGGACCGTGCTTTGCACCTAATCGCCTGGCTATGCGGCCCCTCCTCTGAGCAGTCACCTGGAGCCTCATTCAGATGCTCCAAGCCCCAGCGACCCACTGCATACGCCTCTTCCTCCAAGCAGCCACCCAGTATTCTTCTGTGTGGTGCTTGGAGACCAAGCAACTCACTGCGCACCTCCTCCTCCTCAGGGCAGCTCCCCATTCCATTATTCAGGAGGTTGTTCTGAGTCCAAACAGCTTGCCGCCCAGCTCTTCCTCTGGGCAGCCGCCGGAGCCCCAGCGGGTTGCTCCGAACCAAGTGTTGTGCTGAGTGGCCTCCAATACAAAGCTCCCAGTTGTCAGTGTTCCCTGCTCCAGTGGGGGGAGGGGTATCTTGCCACCTGGACTGGGCTGTCTTCCTCTGCAATGTTCCCAGGGGGCCAGACCTACCTCCTGGGATTGGGAGCCTCAACCTTTGCAGACGAGTCTCCTTAGGCTGCCTCTCCTCAGAGAAGCTGCCCGCAGTCCTGGAACCTTCTCTCCACCCCTCAGCTTGTCCCTGAAGCTCTTCCACCGAGAAGTCACCTAGGTCCTGGGACCCTGCTCTGCACCTAATCACCTGCCTATGCGGCCCCTCCTCTGGGCAGCCACCAAAGCCCAGTGGGTTGCTCTGAAACCAAGTGCTGTGCTGAGTGGCTTCCTCTGCAAAGCTCCCAGTTGTCCATGTTCAGTGCTGCAGCGGGGGGAGGGGTGTCTCACCAGGCAACTCTACTTCACAAAGTTCCCTGTGTTCAGGGACTACCGCCCCATCCGGGACACCTCCCCAACTGGAGAGACTCACCCGGTGACTTTCAGTTGGTCCCAAGTCTCTCAATATCTCCTCTTTTGAATCCTGAGTCCTGGAGCAACATGAAATGCAGCCACCCTGTAGTCCGCCATCTTCTGCAACCCAAATCCAGATTTCTGCAGTCAAGTCAGAAAGATTTCAGACTTGATAGTCAGAGTAATAGGCATGAGTTTATTGAAGGGATAAGAAAAGGAAAAGGGGACACTCTCAAGGGAAACAGTGGGTCATCTCAGAGAGGGGAGAGACAGTGTGCCTCTCCTGCACTCCAGTTTTTTTGGGGACCCCTGAGATGCTCCCAGGGAGTCCTGCTCAAGAGCACTTGTTGACTATTGACTGACAGTTGTGTGATTTTAGACTGTCAAGACCCCACTGCCATAACAACTCTAGGTCACTTTGGCCTGTGCTGAACAATTCTCATTAAATTCTTAACCACAAATGCTTACAGGTTTTATGATTAGGAGGAATTATCTTTATCTTCCTGACCTTCAGGATCTAGTCTGTGGGAAAAGTCACAAAAGTCTCTCCCTTCAGAGAAACTTGGGTCCCACTTATCAACATTATTTCAGGCCTGTATTGCTCCTGCTGATAACAGGTCATTTAATGAGTACTGGACCTAGTCTGTCCACATAGACCAGGCAGGGATGCAGGTTATTTGCTTCTTGGAACAGAAAGAATGTGGAGGCCAAATTAGTAGTCCCACACTTTATAGAATTATTCCCTTAACCTCATGTTCCCATCACTCACATCTCTCTGTCCACTATCACTTAGGAAGACACAGTTCAGCCTAAGTCATATTATGGTGGAGTATGGTCCCTAAAGAGTGGGTCCCAGACCAACATCAGTTTCACCAAAGAACTTGAAAGCAATGAAGATCCTCAGGCCACACCCAGAACTACACTATCAGATTCAGGGTGGTTCAGGAATTGCACTTTTCACAATCTCTCTAGGTGCACACTTGGGGATAAACACCTATGCCTTGTTTTCATCTTTCTCCAACAATATGATTTTTTCATCACTTTGAAGAATCCTTTCTATGATGGTCTCCCTGACTGACACCTCAGGCAGACAAGCATCCCAGATGGTCAGTTACCACCCAGGTACAGAGACCCTGAGATCCAAGAGACTGGGCATCTGGTTTCCTAA
Source organism: Sciurus carolinensis (assembly GCF_902686445.1). Lineage (NCBI taxonomy): Eukaryota > Metazoa > Chordata > Mammalia > Rodentia > Sciuridae > Sciurus > Sciurus carolinensis. The sequence goes on along the minus strand of NW_025920515.1, from coordinate 24,472 downwards.
TGCCCTGGAGTCCAGGGAATTCTGTCGCAGTGTCCCCTTTAAGACCCTCCACCACACCCAAGCATAATAGTCAAAACCCTGTAAACATTTTGACCTTCATTTCTCTTCCAGAGGTGGAAGCCATAGCCAATCTATTGTTTAAGAAGTTCTGAAAGCTGAGTCTTTGCACTGTGACCATCTTTGGGAGGAACATGTTTTTTATATTGAAGATCCTGGGTCCTGATGCCCAGATCCCCGCCATTGCCCCTCATGACCACTAGATGGCACCACAGGACTCTCCACACACAGCCTCCTGGCTTCTCTGGGTTGCATCAGAGTCCCTGAAGTGTCAAGTGTGCTTAGGCCAATTTTACGGTGGTGTCTAGGAAGTGATATGCAGCCAGAGCCATTGACTACAGGAGAAATGGCCATGGCATTAAAGCAGGAAAATGCTTTAGAATTTTACAGGTCCTCCATCCCATGCAGGGTAAGCTGACATTTTCTCACAGCCCTGAGTCCTGGGGGTTGGCAGAGTTCTGGTCACAGGCCCTAACACCAATCAGAAAGAGAAGAGTTCAAAACAGCGACAGGCTATTTTCTTCTCATAGAAAGTCTAATCTGATTATAAAGACACCCAGAAAAGTAAAAGACCTCTCTGTTTTATACTTCAATATGTCCACTGGGAAGGTAACTGAGCAGGTGGGGAGAGAACTAACATTTGAGTCTTGGGTTCAAGTTAGACTCTACTCCTAACTATTGAGAGTTTTTTTCTGCTCCTGTGCCTCTTCTGTGACCCAAGTTTGCAACCATGACAGAAGAGAGTGTGCAAGAGCAACAGTGCATGCACATTTTCTGCCTCCCAAGTGCAGTAGTCTTCCTCCCTTTCCACCTCTGGCAGGCCTTCCACATTAAGGTGGGAAGGGCTAATAGAAAGCACAGGGCTGGCTGCACCCCCATGACCCAGGCCCAGAGGTGCAGGCCATGCATGCCATTACCCCAGCCTTTTTGTGAAGTTTTCCATGTTTGGCATATTTGCAACTGTAACATGGACTTATTTGTGGTGTGGTGAGACTCAGAAACAAATTTGACAGGCAAAGACTACTACAGTTTCCTAAAAATGGTTGTGCAGAGCCACGTGGGAAGCACTACAGTTGGTCAGAAGGCAGAGGGTATGGAAGGTGAGGGAGAATATGGGAATAAGACTTTATTTTATTTGTGTAGAAAGAGAAGTTGAGGCACCATAAACAGGTTTAGGATTACTATGCTTCAATAATATCAGTGAGCTCTTGGAAATAAGGGCCCTTCCTGGTTCTCTGGTAATTAGACATAGTGTGATTAGAGCAGGTAGATAGTGGCCTAAGAGAGTGGGAGCCCAAATAGCAGGGGATTGATGGTGTGGAAACTGGATCAGTTAGTTTGGGTAAAGTTAACATCCTGGGGAGATAGCTGACTATTCTAGGAATTGCTATCCCCAAGAAGGTATGCCCTGGGTACAGTGGTACATGCCTGTAATCAAAGTGACTTAAGGAATTGAGGCAGAAAGTTTGCAAATTTGAAGACAGACTGGACAATTTAGTGACAACCTGTCTTGAAATAAAATTTTAAATGGGCTAGGGACCTGGTTCAGTTGTACATCTTTTGGAGAATGCTTTTGGGTTTATTCCCAGTACCCACCCCCAACACACACACACACACACACACACACACACACACACACACACATGCATGCATTTGCAAACACACACACCCAGCTTAGGAGGTCATGCACTTCAGTCTCAGCAAAGGCCCAATGTCAAAGAAACAGTACTAACAGTAAAAGGAAAGGTTAACAGAAGCACTTTTCTTCCACAGAAAGGAAGAAAAGTATAACTCTGCTGGCGCTCCTAGCAAGTCTGCTCTCTGGTCCATCCAAGCCAGGGCCTGTGTCAGGAGCAGTGACATATGCTAGTAATCCCAGTGGCTTGGGAAGGGTGAGGCAGGAGTATAACAAGTTCAAAACCAGCCTAAGCAACTTTGTAAGGCCCTATCTCAAAATAAAATATTAAAGAATCATATGTTCAATTACTAACACTTAGGATTGCAAAACATGACTGCATTGGAAATGAGGCCTTTAAAGAGGTAATTTATGCTAAATGAGGTCATATGATTGGGCACTAATGCAATATGACAGGTGTCCTTGTAACAGGACAAAGTCTTGACACAGACATGTATGGACATACGATCACAAGGAGACACACGTAGAAGAAGTAAACGGCTGTGTGCCAGTCAGTGCCGGGCCTCAGAAGGAACCCACCCAGCTAACATTTTGACTTTGGACCTCCAGCCTCCAGAACAGTGAGAAGATAATTTCCATTGTTTAAATGGCCAGAGTGTGGTAGTTTCTTTTGGCAGCTCTAGCTAATAAATAAAGTACACCTCTTTCCCTGTCTCCCTGTTTGCCTTCAAGGTCAGTGTTGATGGCATAGATGGAAGGAAGAGAACACTTGGACTAATTATGAACAAAAATAAACTGTTGAAAAAATTCCCCTGGACCTAGAGAGGGAGTCTGGCACCTCTCAGAATTCTAGTGACCACTAATCATTAGTAGACATGACTAAGGACTGGCCTCTCTTGCTTCCTCACAGTATACTGGGTATAATCAGAATATGCATTTCACAGGGTTGTGAGGGGCAGTTGAATTACCTGAATTTGCATCTGCCTGTCAAAAGGGGAGCGCTGAATATTGGCAGTTTTATTCATGTTCTGTTGCTGTATAAACATTGCCAACATTTGGTGACTTTAAATGGCATATTCATATCAGACTTTATATCTGGGGTTGTGTTTTTCTTTTCTCTTTTTTTATAGAGACAAAATTTCACAGAGTTTCTTAGGGCTTCACTAAGTTGCTGAGACTGGATTTGAATTTGCAATTCTCTTGCCTCAGACTCCCAAGCCACTGGGATTACAGGCATGTGTCACCATGCCTACCATGAGGTTGTGCATTTAGTGATTAAACCAACCAACCAACCACGGGATAAAAATGTGTGAAAAAAATAGCCTGTTGGCTACACACATACCCACTTTTTTCTTGCAGTATCCCATAAGCATAAAAACAATTTGCATATAATTTACATTATATTATCTATTACAAGGAATTCAGAGATGATTTAAAATATAGGAGAAAGTATATATGTATTATGCAAATACTATGTCACTTTCTATAGGCAACTTGAGCATTTTTGAATTCTGGTAACTGAAGTGGGTCCTGAAACAAATTCCCTGAGAAGACTGAGGGGTAACAGTGTGGCTTATGGTCTGTAAGCCCAAATTGTGGATGTGGCATAACAGGGTTCTCCACTCACACGTGTGCAGGCAGCCTGCCTGAACCTGGCAAGAGTCATCTATGCTCAGTACATGGTGTCTCCTGATTTTCAGTCAGGGGCTACCCTTTGTTCCTGGAAGTCACCCACTTTTCTCAATACATGTGACCTCCTCCATCTTCAAAGCATTGACTCTCTTCACTCTTGGAATCATTTTTGCCAAAAAGAGCCCAGATCCCTCTAAAGGTGTAGATGAATAGGCCAGGCTCAGTGTGATAGTCCTCTTCCTCAAAGTCAGCTGTGCTTGAACCTTAATTACACCTGTGAAACTCTTCCTGGCAGCACCTAGATTGGTGATGAATTAAATTTGTTAGAAAAGATGTGCATGCCAGGGAGAGGGAAGATTGGGTAACCTCAGCTCTTTGTTCATTGAGGCAGTTCTTGTTCTTCTGTGTATCATTCTGCTCTGCTTGGGGAGCTCATCTTAGTAGAGCACTGCTTAGCACTGAACAATCGCCCTGCACCTCAGGCTGCTGTGACCTAAAGTATGAGGGAATTTGTTCCTTTAGCTCTTGCCTTAGTCTGTTTTATGTTGCTATGACTAAATTTCAGAGACAGAACAAGTAGTTTATGAAGAATAGAGGTTTTCTTAGCTCAGAGATTTAGGGGATGGTAAGATCAAGGTCCAGGGACCAGCAAATGTTGAGGAAATTCACAGTGTTTAGCCCCACAGCAGGACAGAAAATGCAATAAAAAGAGGTAGTGGGAGGCACAGGAATGGCTTTATAAGGACCCACTCTCAAGATAATCAAATCATTCTCACCATAATGATGTTAGTTGATTCATGTGGGCTGAATGCTCATAATGCAGCCACATCTAGGAGGCCCCACCTGTACATACTGTCACATCAACAACTAAATTTCTCAAGAGTTTTGAAGGGGATACTGCAGTCATAATTTCTGCTGACCTATTGAGAAGAGGTTTATAATGTTCCCCACTTTTACCTGTAGTCATTTAACTCCTTACTTGATTACATCACTCATTCCTGGTTGATCATGTCATCTCTTTCACCTTTTAGGTATAACACTACTTGCTGAGTGATAGTGATGGCTGAGCTTGGCTCTGGGTGCCTTGAAACTGGATAAGTCACAGGTTTTAGCTCTGAAACAGGTTCTGCAGTGTAGGAAGAAGCTCTGGGCTGGAAATCAGCAGCCACAGATGGAAGTTCTCACTAACCCCCGTGTATTAACCACCTGGCCATATTTATAAAGGGAAAATAATGAACCAAAGTTCCATAGCTGCTGTCAAGACTCCATAAGAGAAGGGACATGAACACATTTTACCCTTTGTAAAAGATCAAGCAAAAGTAAAAAATTTTTTAACCTTGTGACCTTTCAATCATCTAATAAGTGTACTTTATCAGTTGAAGTAGAGGAATTGAGACAACTCAAAATCCTGAAATAGACTTCATATTTGCTATGTTTGTCGTCATTCTTTTGTCTGGAAGCCTCTTATCTTCTGCACAAATCTCAAAAATCTTCAAAAAATTATTTCTCTCTGTACCGAGTGAAGTCTGGAATCTTCACTAAATTGATGTGAATTGGAAAGTTTCTCAAGACTCCACTTGATAGATGGAATAGATTCTTCAGGTTGGACCTGCTCCAGATTCCTTGGGCCAGAAACAGTACACTGTGTGCTGGTACTCAAGGATCCTAGACAGGTTTCTCAGTGATCAGTTTGATATCACACTTTAAGGGTAAGTCATGCAAGGTGAGCCTAGAAGTTAGAATCTGGGGTCATCCCTATTTCTTGGGGGCCTTCAGGAACCCTGCTGGCTGTGACCATGCAGGCTGCATATGTTCTCAATCATTTCTACTTCTACCTCCTCCTGATCTTTGGCTTTTCCTGCAAGTTGAGTCCACAAGGCCTCAGGGTGCTCTGTGGAGCACATTTTTAGTTGTGTCTTGTGGCTCAACCTATCAAGAAAGATATCCACAGGTTTTCTGCATGACCCAGAAAGTTTAATTTTACAACCAGGATGTGAGTTTTGTCCTGTTGAGTCTAGCTAAAGTTAGGACCACAATTGTACCCTCTCTCTGCCTGACCAAGAGAGAGGACAGTACTTTGGGACATGCCTCCTATAGCCTGAAGTGATATTTTATTTTTTATGGCCCTGAAAACTCAGCTCAAGAATTTGTATGGAAAAGGAATTCAGTTCAACAGTAAAATGATTGCATCTTTCTCTTAAAGGAATGGTGTTGGCTTCCTTTTCTACATCCCCACAATACCTCACATAATGTTTTATATGACAGATGAGCTTCATGAACTTGCTGACTGATTCACAGGGGAAAAGATGGTCTAGGTGTGCCTCGTGGGATGGTCCAATAAGTCCCATTATTCCTGTCTGCAGTCAATTGTCATGGAATGAGGCCTAGGCATTACCCCTGAAAGTGCATTTAACAGAGGGCTATATTATTATCTCTGTTTCTCCATCAAAACAAGCCTCCCAAACCCTTCCAAATTTATACCATGGAGTTTGTATCTCCCTGTAGAGAAAAATGGAGTCTCCTTTAAGAGTGTTTTCAAAAAGTGAAATCGGGACAAGGAGTAAACAACTTGCATGAGAAACTTATTATTATTGTTGAGAACAATAAAAATCTTAAAGACATCTGGTTTCTGCTCTCAAGGCCTGGCTCCTGGCTAGATCCATGTCTGGAGACCAAACGTACTGATGGCACTGAGCCCAATGGCTCCAGACAATAACTTTATATGTTTACTCCAGTGTATTTAAGAAAGATGAGAAGAACTCAAAGGTGAAGAGACTGCTTTTTTTGTTTATGTATGCTGCAAAATGCCCGTGATGTTTCTCTGGTGCTGAGTTGGTATGCTACCTGGATTTTCCTTTTGTACATACTTTATATGTCTTTTAAAATTTTTTTTTCTTTATATGTCTTAATAAATATTATCTTTTCCTATATGGCTTGTGGTGGTACCTTCAGTGGAACAACCATATAAATTATGTCTTTGCACAGCCATGGAAAATCCATTCCTGGACACTCCCTAATACCAAAATCAGACAAAAACACATCAAAGAAACAAAACATCAGATCAAACTCCTTCATTAATATAAATGCAAAGCCCTTAATAAAACACTGGCAAATCACATACAAAATCATATTCAAAACATAGTGCACCATAATCAAGTGGGTTCAGCCCAGAGATGCAAAGTTTGTTCAACATATGGAAATCAATAAATATCATCCATCACAACAACAGACTTAAAATCAAGAATTACATGATTATGTCAATAGATGAAGAAAAAGCTCTTGAGAAAATACAGAACCCCTTTATGTTCAAAACACTAGAAAACTAGGGATAGTACAAACATACACCAACGTTGTAAAAGTTGTATATGCTAAACCCAAGGCCAACATCATTCTAAATGGAGAAAAATTGAAAACATTTCCTCCAAAAACTGGAATAAGAAAGGGATGACCTTTTTCACCACTTCTACTCAACATATTCCTGGAAACTCTAGCCAGAGGAATTAGACAAAAGAAAGAAATTAAAGGGAAACATATAGGCAAAGAAGAATTCAAATTATCCCTATTTGCAAATGACATGATTCTCTATTTACAAGACTAAAAAGAAAAATTCCACCAGAAAATTTTCATAACTCATAAATAAAATCAGAAAAATAGCAAGATATAAAATTAACATCTATATGTCAATTGCATTCTTATATATCAGTGATGAATCAACTGAAAGAGTAATTAGGAAAACTATCCAGTTCGCAATAACCTAAAAAAAATAAAATATTTGGGAACCAATTTAACAAAAGAGATGAAAGGCCTCTACAATGAAAACTACGGGACACTTAACAAAGAAATCAAAGACCTTAGAAAATGGAAGATATTCCATATTCTTGGGTAGGCAGAACTGATACTGTCAAAATAACAATACTACCAAAAATGTTATACATTTAATGCAATTCCAATTAAAATTCCAATGATATTCTTCATAGAAATACAAAATTCAGTCCTAAAATTTATTTGGAAAATAAGGAGCCCAGAATAGCCAAAGCAATCCTCAGTGAGAAAAATGAAGCAGGAGGCATCACAATACCAGACCTTAAATTATGCTACAGAGCTATAGTAACAAAAATGGCATTGTATGGAATAGAAGTCCCAGAGACAAACCCACATAAATGCAGTTATCTCAAAACAAAAGCATCATAAATATATATTGGAGAAAAGATAGCCTCTTCAACAAATGGTTCTGTCAAAACTGGAAATCCTTATGTAGCAAAATAAAATCAGACCCCTATCTCTTACCCTGCACAAAACTTGACTCAAAGTCAATGAATGACTTAGGCATTAAAGCAGAGATACTGCACCTACTAGAAGAAAAAGTACACCCAACTCTCCAACATGTCAGCTTAGGAACCAAATTCCTCAAATTCCTTTAGACTCCTAAAGTATAACAATTAAAATAAAAACTCAATGAATGGAATGGCATCAAACTAAAAATCTCTTCACAGCAAAGAAACAATCAGGAATGTGAAGAGAGACCCTAAAGAATGGGAGAAAATCTTTGCCACCTGCACCTCAGGTAAAGCATTAATTTTCAGGATATATAAAGAACTCAAAAAAACACCAAAAACAAAAAAGAAAGAAAGAAAGAACCCAATCAATAAATGGGCAGAGGAACTGAACACTACAGAGAAGAAAGACAATCAGTCAACAAAATAAATGAAAAAAAGTTCAACCTGTCTAGCAATTAGAGAAAAGCAAACTAAAACTACACTGAGATTTCATCTCACTCCAGTCAGAATGGCAATTATCAAGAATGCAAGTAACAATAAATGTTGGTGAAGATGTGGGGGAAAAGGTACATATAGGTACACTGCTTGTGAGACTCTAAATTGGTGCAACCACTGTGGAAAGCAGTAAGGCAATAATTTCTCAGAAACCTTAGAAAGGAACCACCATTTTACCCAGTTGTCCCACTCCTCAGTTTATACCCAAAGAACTTTAAATCAGTGTAGTATAGTAACATGTCCACATCAATATTTATAGCATCTCAATTCACAATAACAAAAATATGGAAGCAAACTAGGAGCCCTTCAGCAGATGAATAGATAAAGAAAATGTGGTGTGTATACACAATAAAATATTAGTCATAAAGAAGGATAAAATTATGATATTGACTGGAAAATGGATGGAACTGGAGACCATAATGCTAAGTAAAATAAGCCAATTCCCCCAAAACAAAGACTTACTGTTCTCTCTGATAGTGGATGCTAATATAAAATAAGGGGTGTAGGGAAGAATAGAAGTACTTCAGAATTGAGAAAGGGGAATAAGAGAAGGAAGGGCTGTTGGGAATAGAAAAGATATTAGAATAAATCAGACATCACTTTCCTATGTTCATGTATGAATACACAACCAGTGTAAGTCCACATCATGCACAACCACAAGAGTAGAAAGTTACACTCCATGTGTGTATATGTGAAAATACATCCTATTATCATATTATCTAAGAAGAACAAAACATGTTACAGCAATAGTATTTTCGAGGGCAATCTGATGCAGATTAAAGAACTAAGAATATTCAGAAAAAAATTGGGGGTAATAGAATGTAGATTCAAATGGATATTTCCTCAGATGTATGATGCCTGTCTTATAGATCCATCTGTGGTTAATGAGTCAGGGAGGAGGAGGTACACTGGAGCTGGCTTCTAGGTCTTTTGGAATGGATGAATAAAAAAATAAAGAGAGCATAGCATTATTAAAGGTCTTCATTTTAGTAACATTTTATATAAATCAAGGTGAGACATTCCTTTTAAAGAAATAAAAATATAATGCAGAAGTTTCTCTAGTTGATGTGAAGTCTGAGGCTGTAAACCACTTTAAATTAGAAACAAGACAAAGATCTATTCTGGTATCCATTTACTGGCCTGGAATTTGAAAATAATCTTATTGGAAAAAAATTTAAAATAATTATCACTTCCATGTAATCCAGTTTTCTGGGACCTGTAAGAGCGCTGCCAAATTTATTTTAATGTCTTTTAAGACTTGATAACCACTAAGAAATAATGTATATAGATTTATTTTCCTAGTTCTGGGCATTAAATCCAGAGGCTCTCTACCACTGAGTCAGAAACACAGTTGTTTTTATTACAGGGACCAGCTAAGTTGCCCACACTGGCCTCCAACTTGTAATACTTACTTCTGCATCAGCCTCCTGAGTCGCTGGGATTACAGGTGCATGCCAGTGCACTCAGCTCTTCAGTAACATTCTCTGAAGATTAGGGTTTACATGTTTAAGTTTAGTGGGATGCAAGTTGCATTATTATTAGAACTACATTTTGACTACATCTGTGAAGCTTTGTAAATGGGTTCATTTTAACAGATAATAAAGTTAATTTGGAATCTATTCTGTGCTGCCACAAAATTGAATTAACTCTCTTTTATCTCTTTATTTTATGAGTTTAAAATTAGTTCCTCTAAAATATTTATTTATTTATTTATTTAGTAGTACTGAAGATTGAACTCAGGGTACCACACATGCTAGGCAACTGCTCTATTCCTGAGCTACATCACCAGTTAAATGTAAATCTTCAACCTCCACCTGGATAAAGTTATGGACTTTTAAAAACATTTATGTAGGTATATTTTAAAATTGTATATTTGTCCTCTGTGATTTTGTGGGGGCTCAATTTTTTTCTTAATTACTTCTTCAGTACTTTAGTATTTTGACCACCTGAAGCCAGTTTTTAGTTTCTATTTTGTTTGATAAATTCTGGTGTGGACCATCTAGGTAGGTAAAAAAAATATAGGTGTGTGGCAGGTAAATTAGCTAAAATTACCAAAGTAAAACACCGCAGTAAGGGTAGTGTAAACCACAGATATTTATTTCTTACATTTCTGTAAGTTAGAAGTCCAAGATCAGAGTGTTAGGTTAAGTTTTCCTGAGTTCTCTGTGGCTCCCAGAGACTGCCATCTTGCTGTGTCCTCACATGTTCTTCTTCTGTCCATGTGCATCCCTGGAATCACCTCTTTTCATAGGGGCACCAACTGATTTGGATCAGGGTCCCAACTGCATGATCTTGTGTGACTTTAATTACTTCCTTAAGGACTCTGTCTTCAAACTTCTACACATTGTTCATGAAAACTTCAGGCATACATTTTGGGGAGACACGACTAAGTCCATTAAAGGAGAAAGAGTTGTAGTGTGTCCTACGTAGGCAGGCATCTTTGAGAACTTAATTCTTGAAATAAGAGTAAGAGTTCTTCAAAGGATTATTTTTGGTATTTTCTCTGTCTAATGTGTGCAGTCACATGTGTGCACACACACAAGCACATGCAAACACATGTGAAGCCTAGAATGGTAATGTCTAAGTGTAGTGCTTAGAAAAAAATCAAGAATCAGTCAAGCCAGTAATCCAAATGGAAGTCAGTAATCATCAAAAGTAATCATTAAATTTTTAAAATTATTTATAAATTTTAAAATTACATTTTGAAATAAAAGATTCAATTATATAATATTTTGCATGATATCTGGTATTTAAATTATCTAAAAGATGAACAATGTAAAATAAGAATTCAAAACTAAATTCAAAGCAATATGACCAGTAAACATGAGATCTGTTTTCCTAAAAATTCTTGCAAATTTTATATTAATATTTCTTAAAACTAGCTTTTCTTCTATAAGGTGCAGAGTCTCTTGTCTGATTCCAAGGTCCTTGATCCATTTTGAATTGAGTTTTGTGCAAGGTGAGAGATAGAGGTTTACTTTCATTCTGCCGCATCTGGATTTTCAGTTTTCCTGGTACCATTTGTTTAACAGGCTGTCTTTTCTCCATTGCATGTTTTTGGCTTCTTTGTCTAGTATGAGAAAACTGTATTTCTTTGGGTTTGTCTCTGTCCTCTCTCCTGTACCATTGATTTACCTGTCTATTTTGATGCCAATACCATGACATTTTTTTACTTTTGCTTTGTAGTATAGTTGAATTTCTGGTATTGTGATACCCCCTGTTTCATTCTTCCTGCTAAGAATTGCTTTAGCTATTCTGGGTTTCTTATTCTTCCAGATGAATTTCATAATTGCGTGCTCTATTTCTGTAAGGTACGTCATTGGGATTTTAATTGGAATTGCATTGAATCTGTATAGCACTTTTGGTAGTATGGCCATTTTGACAATATTAATTCTGCCTATCCAAGAACATGGGAGATCTTCTAAGGTTTTCTTTAATTTCTTTCTTTATCATGTCATCTTAGGATCAGACTTCCTTAACATGACTTCCAAAGCACAAGAAATAAAAGCAAGAATCAATAACTGGTATAGATCCAAACTAAAAAGCTTTCTCTCAGCAAAGAAAACTATCAGCAATGTGAAGAGAGAGCCTACAGAGTGGGAGAAAACTTTTGCCACTCATACTTCAGATAGAGCACTAATCTCCAGAATATATAAAGAATTCAAAAAACTTTACACCAAGAATACAAATAACCCCATCAACAAATGGGCTAAGGAAATTAACAGACACTTTGTGGGGGCGTCTGGAATTCCATCCAGTGCTTGACAAAGATCCTCTGGAGGATGTTTGCAAAGGCTCATCCTAAAAGGAATTGCCGGATGTTTTACTCTGGAGCATGGTGTTTTTTCTGCTGTGTTTTTCTGATAATATATTACTCATTTCAGTCTGAACGGATTGCTTAAGGGGACGAGGGGAATACAACAAAAATTCCAGAAAATATTACCTACAATCTGAAAAACAATGGGTCTTTACCACTAACAAAATTAAAAATAATTTTACAACCGTGCAATGAGTCCCTGAAAGACTCTGGAGAAAATAGTTATAGATCTGCCTTTGTCTCCAACAGGTTGGTTAAATTCTAACGATAGTGGTGGGGTAAAAGAATAAGGTTTCACAACATTCCTTCCTTCCTACAAAGAATAGGTCACCCCTATAATATATGTTGGTGCACAATGCCCTGTTCTGGAAAAAAAGAGCTACATAAGACAATGTAATCTATTCAGTAAAAAAAACTTGGCCACGAGAACCATTGCGACCGCTGCCCTCCTGTAGCCCTTAACTCAGCAATTTAGATATTAACCAGATGGACCTAGTAGAGATGGTCACATGAGATTATTTGTCTATTGCTTTAACAGTGAGAATAATAAGAATAGTCTTAGGTCACATAGAGTTTAGATATTAAGGAAATAAACATTGTACTAGCTCATCGATGTAGTTAGATATTCTTAAAATAATTGTGATTAGGTAAGGATAATCTGTAAGGTTACTGTTATCTCATAATTTTTCTGTTCCTTGTTAAAAACAATTTCTGCCTATGCTTTGGAAACTTCTTTAATATTAACCACAAGGCTGCCATTATAGCCTGAAGAAAAATGTATATAAACCCAGCTGTCCCCAGAATAAAGTGGGAGTGATTGCACCAGAACTAGAATCTGTGTCTTTCATTCTCCATCCATCGCCGACGCTGTCTCCCCACGCCCCGTTTACCTGTGTGGAACCCATGGACTCCTGCTAGGGCTGGACCCCGGCAACACTTCACAGAAGAAGATCTACAAGCAATCAACAGATATATAAAAAAAAAGTTCAACATCTCTAGTAATAAGAGAAATGCAAATCAAAATTACCCTAAGATTCCATCTCACCCCAATTAAAATGGTGATTATCAAGAATACAAGCAACAATAGGTGTTGGCGAGGATGTGGGGAGAAAGGTACACTCATACATTGCTGGTGGAGCTGCAAATTAGTGCAGCCACTCTGGAAAGCAGTGTGGAGATTCCTCAGAAAGCTTGGAATGGAAACACTATTTGACCCAGCTATCCCACTCCTTGGTCTATACCCAAAGGACTTAAAATCAGCATACTACAGTGATGCAGCCCCATCAATGTTCATAGCTCCTCAATTCACAATAGCCAGATTGTGGAACCAACTTAGATGCCCCTCAACTGATGAATGGATAAAGAAACTGTGGTATATATATATATATATATATATATGAATATTACTCAGTCATAAAGAAGAATAAAATTATGGCATTTGCAGTCAAATGGATGAAGTTGGAAAATATCATGCTAAGTGAGATAAGCCAATCCCAAAAAACCAAAGGATGAATGATCTCGCTGATAAGCAGATGATGATACATAATGGGAGGTGGGAGGGAGGCAAGAATGGAGAAAGGAGGAACTTTATTGAGGAAAAAGTGGGGTGTGAGGGGTGGGAGGAAGGAAAAATAGCAGAATGAATCAACCTCATTACCCTATATAAATGTATGATTACACAAATGGTACTCCTCTACTTCATGTACAACCAGAGAAAAAAGTTGTACCCCATTTGTTTACAATTAAAAAAAAAGAATCTTAAAAAAGAACTAGCACTCAGAACTGTATAACAATTAGAAAAAACAGATTTCCAGAAAACATGAATCTACTACCAGTGTATATGCAATTTTATTTAATGTTTATTTTTATTTTCTTAGTGTTATTTACTAAATTAACTTCAATAGTGAATCATGGTATATTTTCCACCACATATCAATCTTTCACAATTTCCAACAGTTCTTCTAATTTATATTGAGGTTATTTTTCAACACTTGCACTTTTTTTACCCATTTAATGAGTACATGAGTTTCTATTATAATATTTAAATTTTTAAAAATAATTATAATGCACAAGTGATATTAGCCTGACTAACATTACATCAGAGCCTCTAATGTACATAAATGACCCATTTGTAGGATATTGACACTAGAATTTATTCTTTCTAATGTATCATTATTATTAATTACAAGTAATAATTTTAAAGTCACTGAGAATGCAAGCATCAAAATCATAAATTTCCTAGAGGGATTTCTGGTTTTACATCTTCTAATTTAAACTACCCCCACAGTCATAGAATTGTTGAAAAATATTTTGAAACAAAACAACTATGTAAAATTCCTGGAGAGACTTGGAGAGTCCCTCTTTGGGAGAATGCTTGCATAGCATGCTTGAGATCATGGGTTCAATCCCCAGAAGAATAAAAATAAATAAATGAACAAACAAGCAAAAAAAGTACAAAAGAAAATTCTCTAGAAATAATTCCAAAGACTTTCAGTGAGTACAGAAATATATAATCAAGAAAATGTACCATGTTTCAGTAAGAACTTTGATATTAAGCAACATTTAAATTCAGGGACGCTTCATCTCTTGTTTAGCCAACTCAGTGAGATGGAAGTAGCCACACTGATGCCTCCAAGAGCACTGGGCATCCTCCCTTACCAGATGCCAGCGGGAGAACTAATTTCCCTGGTGTGACAAGATCTCATCATTTCTCTCATAAACCTAAGTTTCTGTTGTTGAACTATGAGAGGTAGACTCAGACCCCCTTCTGCCATGGAGGCTGTCATACCGTGAGCATGAAGCTACTGAGAACACTTTGACCCCATCACCCATTACATATATGTAATTCCAGAACAGGAAAAGCTATGGAAACTGATAGTAATTGTTTGGCATTGGGGTAGTTGGTGATAATGAGAAGAAAACGGAAGTCTTTGCTTTGCATTGATAATATTATTCTTAAATAGGTGATAGTTGCACATATCTGTGAATACATTTAAAGTATTGAACTGTAGATCTTTAACTGATGAATTTCAGAGTAAATTATATCTGATACAGGTATTTAACTCAATAATTAGGCTATGATTAATGATTTTGAATTAATCATGCATATTTTAATGTACTTCATATTTTGTATGTAATATTTACATTTCCTGCTTACAAATTCAAATCTACATAAATTTTACTTTCCTTATGCACTATACATTCCATATTTATAAGCAGATATGAGTATAAATGGAAGGGAAAATGTCCAAAGCAGGTAAACTGGATGAATAATGAGAGTTAACCCAAAAAATAGGTCTTCAAAAATGTGGAGAAAGGTAACCTTAGTCTTAAATTCCTGTCTTTTTAAAGACCATATTAATCTATTACACAAAAGAAAAACAAAAATCCCCAGATATCACAGGGTCCAGCTATGCATTTTCAATACTAATGGAGAGGGGAAGAAAAACCTTGAGTCCTAAACCTCATGAGATCTTAATTATTACTTGCTTGTCATCAGCACCTTTACCTTTACCACAGGGATTACATTATTTATTAACTTGAGTTAAGTACCAATTATACTTTGGAATTCCTGTCACTGAAAAGGTGCTGAAAATAATGATCAGTCATGTCATGGAAATTATAATAACCAGAGGGAGAAAATGGTTTGCTTTAGGTAACCCAATAGTAACTAAGATCTTTCCTTGGTGTATCCTCAGCATGGAATTAGCATCTCCAATCCCAGTTAACATTTCTTTCTAGTCAAGGGCTATGTACTTTGATCCTAGTGTTGATCAGTATAACAACACCTTTTTTCCAGGAAAAGACATAAGTATGACTGTACTATTGCACAGATCTAATTCATTCCTTTGGATATATGACCCTGAAACCTATGCATTGGGGACATAATTGCTTCTGTGTCCTGAAGTGAAGGTACTTATGTAAGTTCAAGTCTGAGAATTCCCTGCAGACAGGCATCTAGGATTGACCAATTCCAGCCCAGGTAGACAGACTCTGAGCTCTTAGGGGCAGCACAAGTCATTCCCTATTGCTTAGGAGTCCAGGAATTCCTGTTGGAGTATCTCCTTTGATAATAATCTCAATCAATTTCAGCTCTGATTTTAGTTCTTTCCTGCCTTCTACTGATTTTGGTGTTGATTTGTTCTTTTTCTAAGACGTTGAAATGTAAAGACAGTTATTAGTTGGTGACTTTCTATTCTTTTAAAGAAGGCACTCAATGCAATAAACTTTCTTCTTAGAACCACCTTCCTAGTGTCTCAGAAATTTTGATAGGTTGTGTTGCTATTCTTATTTAACTCTAGGTTTTTTGTTAATTTAATCTCTGATTTCTTCAGCTATCCATTAGTTACTCAATAGTGTATTATTTGGTCTCTAGGTGTCAGAGCAATTTCAAATTTTAATTTATTGTTCTTTTCTAACTTCATTTCATTATGATCTGATAGAATGCAAGGTATTATCTCTGTTATCTTTTTATTTGCTAACGATTCCTTTGTGGCTTAGAATGTGGTCTACTTTTAGAGAAGAATTTATGGGCCACTAGAAAGACAGTGCATTGAGATAGTAATGGATGAAATACTCTGTATATGTTTGTTAAGTCTAAATTATTAATTATATTTTTTAGTTCTGTTGCTTCTTTATTTAGCTTTTGTTTGGAAAATCAATGGAGGGGTGAGAGAGGTGTGCTAAAGTCTCACAGTATTACTTTGTTGTGGTCTATTTTTAAAATTGTAAAGAGATATTGGATGCAAGTAAGTGTCCCCATTATTTGGGGCATAAATATTTAAGATTATTATGGGATCTAAGATGGCGGCCTAGAGGGTGACTGCACCCCCAGTCGCTCCAGAACCCAGGAGTTAAGAAGGGGAGGCATTGAGAGACTCGGACTGAAATAGAGCCACAGGTGAGTCTGCCCACTGGGTAAAGCTCAGCTCGGGTGGCAGGCCCAGATAGAGGTGGCTTATCAGAGCCGGGCAGGGCAGCTAGAGTCTTCCACAGGCAACCCTGCGCACTCCGGCGGTGGGCCCCACCCACACAGCCAGCTTCTCCAGGTTCTTGGAGCAGGCCCCCTAGTGAGAGCCTTTCTGACCAGAACAAGCTCCAAGTCCCGGAGCCAGTGCAGCGCAGCATACTCCAGCACATAAGCAGCTTCAGGGACCAGGATAGGGCAGCCAGAGACCTCCCCAAGTAGCCTGGACCCCTGCGGTGGGAGGTGCCTTTCAAGGCTAGCTTCTCAGACCAGACCGCCCAGTGAGAGGTTTTCTACATAGAACCAGCCACAAGCCCCCGAACCAACGGAGAGCTTCGATCTGCAAGCAGCCTCTGGGATCAGGGCAGGGCAGCCAGAGAACTCTTCAGGTGGCTCAGCCCACTCCAGCCGCAGGCTCTTTTCACTGGGCGATCCAAGATGGTGGCCTAGAGGGTGACTGCACCCCCAGTCACTCCAGAACCCAGGAGTTAAGAAGGGGAGGCATTGAGAGACTCAGACTGAAATAGAGCCACAGGTGAGTCTGCCCACTGGGTAAAGCTCGGCCCGGGTGGCAGGCACAGATAGAGGTGGCTTATTGGAGCTGGGCAGGGCAGCCAGAGTCTTCCCCAGGTAGCCTTCCACACTCCGGTGGTGGGTTCCTTCCACACAGCCAGCTGCACGGAGCAGGCCCCCAGTGAGAGCCTTTCCACAAAGAGCCAGCTCCAAACCCTGGAACCAGTAGGGGGCTAGGGGCAGCTTTCTTCAGAAGCACTGCATTATCAAATTCCTCCAAGACATCAGGCTACTGAAGGCTGGGAGGTGATACACTGGAAATCTACAGGGACACTATAAGTCAATAGCGGAAATCTGCAATATCTCAGGGTCCCACTGACAGCTGACCAATATGAGAAAACAAGGGAAGAAAATGTCCCAAACAAACCTAGATACTACATCAATAAAACCCAATGACAGCACAGCAGAAGAAATGTCACAAAGGGAGTTCAGAATATACGTAATTAAAATGATCAGGGAAGCAAATGAGGAGATGAAAGAGCAAATGCAGGCATTGAAGGAGGAGATGAAAGAGCAAATGCAGGCATTAAATGATCACACCAATCAACAGTTAAAAGACCAAATACGGGAAGCAAGTGATCATTTCAATAAAGAGTTAGAGATACTGAAAAAAAAGCAAATTGAAATACTTGAAATGAAGGAAACCATAAACCAAGTTAAAAACCCCATAGAGAGCATAACCAATAGGATAGAACACCTGGAACACAGAACCTCAGACATTGAAGACAAATTATTTAATCTTGAAAACAAAGTCGGCCAAACAGAGAAGATGGTAAGAAATCATGAACAGAATCTACAAGAATTATGGGATATCATGAAAAGGCCAAATTTAAGAATTATTGGGATTGAGGAAGGCTTAGAGAAACAAACCAAAGGAATGAACAATCTATTCAATGAAATAATATCAGAAAATTTCCCAAATCTGAAGAATGAAATGGAAAACCAAGTACAAGAGGCTTATAGAACTCCAAACATACAAAATTACAACAGACCCACACCAAGGCACATTATAATGAAAATACCTAACATACAAAATAAAGACAGAATTTTAAAGGCCTCGAGAGAAAAGAACCAAATTACATTCAGGGGGAAACCAATACGGATATCAGCAGATTTTTCAATCCAGACCCTAAAAACTAGAAGGGCCTGGAACAACGTATACCAAGCCCTGAAAGAAAACAGATGCCAACCAAGAATCTTATACCCAGCAAAACTTACCTTCAAATTCGACGATGAAATAAGATCCTTCCATGATAAACAAAAGCTAAAGGAATTTACAAAAAGAAAGCCAGCATTACAGAACATTCTCAGCAAAATATTCCATGAGGAAGAGATGAAAAACAACGATGCAAATCAGCAACAGGAGGCGCTAGCCTAAAGGAATAGCCAAATAAAGAGAAACCAAATCATGTCAAAAACAAATATGAGTCAATTGACTGGGAATACAAATCATATTACAATAATAACCCTGAATGTTAATGGCCTGAACTCATCAATCAAAAGACATAGACTGGCAGATTGGATTAAAAAGAAAGATCCAACAATATGTTGCCTGCAAGAGACTCATCTCATAGAAAGAGATACCCATAGACTAAAGGTGAAAGGATGGGGAAAAACATACCATGCAGACGGACACAGCAAAAAAGCTGGAGTATCCATCCTCATTTCAGATAATGTGGACTTCAAACCAAAACTAGTCACAAGGGATAAAGAAGGACATTACATGCTGCTTAAGGGAAGCATAAATCAGCAAGACATAACATTCATAAATATCTATGCCCCGAACATTGGCTCATCCACGTATGTCAAACAAGTCCTTCTCAATTCCAGAAATCAAATAGACCACAACACAATAATACTAGGCGATTTTAACACACCTCTCTCACCACTGGATAGATCGTCCAAACAAAAATTGAATAAAGAAACTATAGATCTCAACAACACAATCAACAACTTAGACTTAACGGACATATATAGAATATACCATCCAACAAAGAACGAATACACTTTCTTCTCAGCAGCACATGGATCCTTCTCTAAAATAGACCATATTTTATGCCACAAAGCTACTGTTAGCAAATACAAGAAGATAGAGATACTACCTTGTACTCTATCAGATCATAATGGATTGAAATTAGAAATAAATGACAGAATAAAAAACAGAAACTTCTCCAATACCTGGAGATTAAATAATACATTATTATAGAATGAATGGATAACAGAAGACATCAGGAGGAAATAAAAAAATTATTAGAAGTAAACGAGAACAAAGACACATCATATCAAAATCTCTGGGACACTATGAAAGCAGTACTTAGAGGAAGATTTATTTCATGGGGCGCATTCAAAAAAGAAGTAGAAATCAACAAATAAATGACTTAACACTGCAGCTCAAAGCGCTAGAAAAAGAAGAGCAGACCAATACCAAAAGTAGTAGAAGACAGGAAATAGTTAAAATCAGAGCCGAAATCAATGATATTGAAACAAAAGAAACAATTGCAAAAATTAACAAAATAAATAGTTGGTTCTTTGAAAAAATAAATAAAATTGATAAACCCTTAGCCACACTAACAAAAAGAAAGGGAGAAAACTCAAATTACTAAAATTCAGAATGAACAAGGAAACATCACAACAGACACAAGTGAAATACAAAACATAATTAGAAGCTATTTCGAAAATCTATACTCCAACAAAACAGAAAACCTCGAACACATCAACAAATTTCTAGAGACATATGAATTACCTAAACTGAACGAGGAGGACATACACAACTTAAATAAACCAATTTCAAGCAATGAAATAGAAGAGGTCATCAAAAGCCTACCAACAAAGAAAAGTCCGGGACCAGATGGTTTCTCAGCCGAGTTCTACAAAACCTTTAAAGAAGAGCTCATTCCAATACTCCTCAAACTATTCCATGAAATAGAAGAGGAGGGAACCCTCCCAAACTCGTTCTATGAAGCCAATATCACCCTGATACCTAAACCAGACAGAGACACATCGAGGAAAGAAAATTTCAGACCAATATCCTTAATGAACATCGACGCAAAAATTCTCAACAAAATTTTAGCAAATCGCATACAAATATATATTAAAAAGATAGTGCATCATGATCAAGTGGGTTTTATCCCAGGGATGCAAGGTTGGTTCAACATTCAGAAATCAATAAATGTCATTCACCATATCAATAGACTTAAAGTTAATAATCACATGATTATTTCAATAGATGCAGAAAAAGCATTCGATAAAATACAGCATCCCTTCATGCTCAAAACACTAGAAAAAACTTGGAGTAGTGGGAACATTCCTTAACATTGTAAAGGCCATCTACACTAAGCCCATGGCCAATATCATTCTAAATGGTGAAAAACTGAAAGCATTCCCTCTAAAAACTAGAACAAGGCAGGGATGCCCTCTTTCACCATTTCTATTCAACATCGTCCTTGAGACTCTAGCCAGAGCAATTAGACAGACCAAAGAAATTAAAGGAATACAAATAGGAAAAGAAGAACTCAAACTATCCTTGTTTGCTGATGACATGATTATATATTTAGCGGAACCTGGAAATTCCACCAGAAAACTTTTAGATCTCATAAGTGAATTCAGTAAAGTAGCAGGTTACAAGATCAATGCTCATAAATCCAATGCATTTTTATATATGTGATGAATCTTCAGAAAGAGAAATTAGGAAAACTACCCCATTCACAATAGCATTGAAAAAAATAAAATACTTGGGAATCAATCTCACAAAAGAGGTGAAAGACCTCTACAATGAGAACTACAGAACACTAAAGAAAGAAATTAAAGAAAACCTTAGAAGATGGAAAGATCTCCCATGTTCCTGGATGGGCAGAATTAATATTGTCAAATGGCAATACTACCTAAAGTGCTATACAGATTCAATGCAATTCCAATTAAAATCCCAATGATGTACCTTGCAGAAATAGAGCAAGCAATTATGAAATTCATCTGGAAGAATAAAAAACCTAGAATAGCTAAAGCAATCCTCAGTAGCAAGAGCGAAGCAGGGGGTATTGCAATACCAGATCTTCAACTCTACTACAAAGCAATAGTAACAAAAACGGCATGGTATTGGTACCAAAATAGACAGGTAGATCAATGGTACAGAATAGAGGACATGGACACAAACCCAAATAAATACAATTTTCTCATACTAGACAAAGGTTCCAACAATATGCAATGGAGAAAAGATAGTCCTCTTCAACAAATGGTGCTGGGAAAACTGGAAAACCATATGCAATAGAATGAAATTAAACCCCTATCTCTCACCCTACACAAAACTCAACTCAAAATGGATCAAGGACCTCGGAATCAGACCAGAGACCCTGCATCTTATAGAAGAAAAAGTAGGTCCAAATCTTCAACTTGTTGGCTTAGGATCAGACTTCCTTAACAGGACTCCCATAGCACAAGAAATAAAAGCAAGAATCAACAACTGGGATAGATTCAAACTAAAAAGCTTTCTCTCAGCAAAGGAAACTATCAGTAATTTGAAGAGAGAGCCTACAGAGTGGGAGAATATCTTTGCCAACCATACTTCAGATAGAGCGCTAATTTCCAGAATCTATAAAGAACTCAAAAAACTCTACACCAAGAATACAAATAATCCAATCAACAAGTGGGCTAAGGAAATGAACAGATGCTTCACAGAAGAAGATCTACAAGTAATCAACAGATATATGAAGAAATGTTCAACATCCCTAGTAATAAGGGAAATGCAAATCAAAACTACCCTATTATTTCATATCACCCCAATTAGAATGGCGATTATCAAGAACACAAGCAACAATAGGTGTTGGGGAGGATGTGGTGAAAAAGGAACACTCATACATTGCTGGTGGGGTTGCAAATTAGTGCAGCCACTCTGGAAAGCAGTGTGGAGATTCCTCAGAAAGCTTGGAATGGAAACACCATTTGACCCAGATATCCCACTCCTTGGCCTATACCCAAAGGACTTAAAATCAGCATACTACAGAGATACAGCCTCATCAATGTTCATTGCTGCTCAATTCACCATAGCCAGATTGTGGACCCAACCTAGATGCCCTTCAGTTGATGAATGGATAAAGAAACTGTGGCATATATATACAATGGAATATTACTCCGCAATGAAGAATGATAAAATTATGGCATTTGCAGGCAAATGGATGAAATTGGAGAATATCATGCTAAGTGAGATAAGCCAATCTCAAAAAACTAAAGGGCGAATGATCTCGCTGATAAGCGGATGAGGACATATAATGGGGGGTGGGAGGGGTTAGCATTAGGTTTAGGGTTAGGTTTAGGGTTAGGGATAAGGAGGGTGGTAAGAATGAAGGAAAGAGGGGCTGTATAGAGGGGAAAGAGGGGTGGGAGGGGTGGGGGGGAAGGAAAAAAAATAATCAAACATCTTTGCCCTATGTAAACGTATGATTACACAAATGGTATATGCCTTGACTCCATATACAAATAGAGAAACAACATGTATCCCATTTGTATACAATAAATATATATATATATATAAAAGATTATTATGTCTCGTTTATGTGTTGTTCCCTAAAGCAACATGAAATGCCCTTCTTGTTTTTTATGATTAATTTTACTTGAAGTTCACTTCATCTGACATGAGAATAGAGACCCTGCTTGTTTATGATATCCAGATGAATGATAACTTTTTCTTATCCTTTTACCTGCAGTCTGTGAATGTCTTTGCTATGAGATGAGTCTCTTGAAGACACCATCAGTTTGGGTCTTGTTTCTCAATCTAATTTGCAAGTCTGTCTTTTCATGGATGAATTTAGGCCATGGACATTCAGTGTGATTGTTGAGAAATGATTTTTATTCCCAATGTAAATCCACATCATGTACAACCACAATAATGGGATCCTAACTGGAACAAGTTATGCTTATTCTATATACATATAATATTGCAAAATATACTCTACTGTCAGGAAATTTTTAAAAAACCCTCAACCACACCCAAGTCTAATAGTCAAAACCCTGTAAATATTTTGACCTTTAGTTCTCTTCTGGAAGTGGAAGCAATAGACAATCTGTTGTTTAAAAACATCTGAAAGCCATGTCACTGCACTGGGACCACAATTAGGAGAACCACGTTTCTCTTATATGCAAGATCCTGTCATGATGAGCAGATTAACGCCATTACTTCTCCCAACCACAAGATGTGATGATGCACTTTCCTGCTCACCTCGAGGGCACTCCGCAGTCAGTCTGCCAGCTTCTCTGGGTCCCAACATAGTCTCTGAAGTGCTAGTGTGCTGAGGCCAATGTTGCTGAGAAATCCAGGAAGTGGTGTGCAGCCGGGGTCTTGATTAGATGGGACAAGGGCCCTGATACTGTAGAAGAAAAGTTCTTGAGAATTTTACAGGTCCTCCTTCCTGTGCACGGCAGGTTGATGATTTTCCCACAACTTTAAATGCTGGGAGTGACAGAGCTCTGATCACAGGACCTAATAATACCAATTGGTTGGAGAGGAGGTCATAATATGGGGACAGGCTATTTTATTCTCATGGGAAGTTTAATCTTGGTCATATGGACACCCAGAAAAGAAAATGAGCTTACTTTTTTATGCTTTAAAGTGTTCATTGAGACAGTATCTGAGGAGATGGGAAAAAAGCTAGCATTTGAATCTTACATCCACTCTAGCTCTACTGCTGACTATTATAGCTTTTGTCTGCCCCCGTGCCTCTGCTGCACCCCATGTTTGTACTATGACAGAAGAGAGTGTGTGCAATAGGAACAGTGCAGGCACAGTTACTGCTTTTCAAGTGCAGTGGCTTCCTACGTTCCCACATCAGTCATCCCTTCCTGTTCCCCTCAGTATTAAGATGGAATGGCCTAAAAGAAAGCATAAGGCTTGAGAGTGCCCCCACGACCTGAGCCCAGGGTTGCAGGCTATGCATGCCCTTGCCTGGTCCTTCTCAGAAGTTCTGCAGGCTTGCCATTATTGTAAGAGTCCTGTGGGTTTGTTTTAATTGGACTGGGTGAGACTCAAAGAA